>NW_009630544.1:13392-20107 GCF_000690535.1 Cariama cristata
TGAACACAGTCCTTAAGATTTTCCGTCAAGCACCCATTTTGACATGTCTTTAGAAAACAAGATAGTCAGAAATGGTTAGAGATCAGTGAGTGGCCCTCGCACAATCTCATGTAACTGAGTACGCACAGCTTGTGCTCAATGTAGGTCTAGGAAATATTAATGACATGCTTAGCTTTACAGAAACAAGACTTTTTGCTTGCCCACCATTTGGTGAATAATCATCCTAAAAACAGGTAGTGGTCTGGCTCTTCAGGTATTATGCAAAGAGGCTGGATATGAACCTGATTTAAAGCGCAGAAATACATGAGCATTAGAAAGGTTATTAAAGTTTCGTTCTGCTTTAGAAGTGTTTACCTTAGAATGATATCACATGAAATAAAAGCACTCTTTTATATGGAAAATGCAATCCTTTATCTGGGAAATGGAGAATGTACACTGCTTCCTGACAGATTAGGCCACAGGCTAAGGCCACAGTTTATTTCACGCAGTCAGTCTTTCCATAGACGGTCTGCTCCCAGTCAGGATTCAATAGCCATGTAATAAGTTACAGGTGGACTTACTTTCGTACCCCTATCCCACATCAGTCTAAGGAGTAGCAACAACCGTGGGTCTGCATAGCAATGAAATTGCCTTTCCATACTAACACTAAAACATATTGTTACTGAGTCATTTCTGAAGCTGTAAGATGTCCATCAACTTTCTCATTGTATTTGAGAACAGTATCCAAGTATCAGCTTAGTGAGTGAGACTTAAATACAAAATAATGTTAACTACTTTAACTATGATGGAAAAAATTACTTTGGAGGTAGTTGTCCTTAATTACATTTATATAAATGCATATAAATGCCACTGATTTCTACAAAGCTCAAATACATTTACTGAGCTCTGAAATAAAAATGTTATTCCTTCTGCTGGTTTTCTCTAACTAAATCCATTCCGATTGTCCAAGTTAAGCATTCAGGTAAGGCAATTCCATTTTTGATGTTGAACACAGAACAGGTTATTTACTCCAGGTATTTTTCCTACCTTTGATTCATCAGTGTATCTACCTTTATAAAACATAATTATTAACTGATGATCATTTGTTTGCCATACATAGTCTTTCCAGACATGTTTCTTAATTAATCATCAAGTCTTAATAAATATTCACTCAAAATCACACAATAATAAGGAGCATCAAAGAAATTTAACCCCCCCAATTCTTTACTAGTCCTAATAACATAGGCAAAAATATATGAGACTTATTAGCTGTGAAGAGACAAAGAATTGCAAAAAAACTTCTGCACCTATGTACAGATGCAGGAAGAGGGTAAATAGGAAAGAAGAGTATGACTAAGTGATTGTTTCCAGAGTGAGGAGAAAATTCACATTGTACATTTAAGAAAATGAATTTGGGATACAGATGGGTGAAGACCTTAAGTCCATAGTTAGTCAGGATGAAGGCAGACATGAATTGCTATGTTGTCTGCAACTAATGGTACATACAACACATAATAAACAGTCATAACAAAGCCAAAACAGAAAAAGAGAGTTAAAACTGAAATAATACCTTTTCAAAACTCATTTGTTCACACAAGATTGTTCTGGGATGTGCAGGCCAGTCCTAATTCTCCCCCTGTCACCCTCCATAAAGGAATAGTATCATTAATAGACCACAAACTTATCTTCAAGTACTTCCAACAGTTATACTTCTAGCAGTGACCCATCTCTCTTTCTCTAAACAGACTGCTAACCACATTACACTTTCACTGGGAGTCACTGAAACAGGCAACCAAGTGCCGGACAGCAGGATGTCAACTGGCTGCACTTCCGTGTAGTGTAACTTGGGAGTACCAACCAGCTTTGCTAGGAGGGAGAGGTGATTGCTCCTGTCACCAGACATTTTCTGCACAGTCCATTTATTGTGGGTTCTGTCATCTTCAGGTTCTGTTACTCAGACTCAAAACAACTCCAGTTTCCTGTTCAGGAAAGTTTATGACAAGTTGAGGTATTTTTATATTTGTCATGATAACCAAATGAACTGTGTTCCATAAAGATTTTTAAATCTCTCTTGAATTCAGAAATATGTATTTTGCCTTTTAATGGCAAAATTTGCCTTTTAAAAAACATTAACAAAATGGCACAGTCACTATTCCTTCAGAAATATTGGTGACTGTGTCTTTAATAATTTATTTTCACCACTGCATCCAATATTATTGAATATATTAATGCTTATGTAAACACTGAACTTTCATAATAGGTTTAATCTCCCTTACAATCTTTTAGAGATTGATCTGTAGTATCTCTGATGAAGAGTACTGCTTTTTCCCTGACATTATTTTGACTTACATACCTTGTTCATAACACTTAATTCTATTAACATAATTTTTGTGAGGGGCCTTTTTAATGGAATACAGTTCTTCCCTGTCCAGATTGTTATGGGTCTTTATACTGCTCTTTTTTTTTTTTTTTCTTTTTGATGTTTTAACATTTAAAAATAATACATATATGATAGCATCATGAAAAGACGCCATTACTGATAACCTGCAATAAAGATATTATAAATACCAAAAATAATGCAACTGGGATTAGGTTGCAAAAATATCAGAAGCTTACACAGTAAAATCTGACTGCAGGATATAGAACAATATTTGAGGTATTGATTAGGACCAGCAATTTCAAGGAGTCCATGCTCCTAATTCAGAAGACTTATTCAGTCTCCACACTTGTTTTTCCCCTGTGTGACACACATCACAGCAGATCAAATTTTGGAAGGAGGTTGTCATTTTAGGTGCTTCATCTTTGTGACTGTCGTAGATGGATGATCTCCAGGAATCCTGAGTGTTGAGAGATGCCCTCATTCAGCACCTTCATTCAGTGCTGACTGCTGCAGGCATGTTCAGGTGTCTCCAGGCCTCTGCAGCTCACAGATTTTTTAGTCGTCAGTGTTTAGCCCTTAACCAGGGATGTGAAATGGACTGAAGAGAGTCTTTTTTACCCAGGTAGATCTCTTCTTCATGCACTGTCAGTCCTCCTCTGAGCATGCAGCTCTGCTCCGCCCTTTCACGGATGCCCTTCGTTTCCCCTCTTGCTCTCGTAACCATGACATAAGATTGCCTTGCAACTCCTGTGTAAAACAAGCCATGACCTTGTCCAACTCCACCATCTTTATATTAAAACTGCATCTCTGAAACAATTTAGCTACTGTAATTTAACTTCTTAGAAAAGCTTCTTCTAGCTTTTACAGAAATTACTCTTGAGGCAGTCACCGTCTTCTCATTTCACCTGAATTCAGCAGCTCCTACTGGGATTAAGGAGCTAAATACTCCTGCAGATGAGACAGCAGACTCTTAAGAGTGTTCAGAATACTAAATCAGTATTTTTACCTTACAAAAGTGATTTCAAAAGCATACGACTTAGTAGCTCCAAGCATGTCTTCACGGCCAATAGCCACAAACTTTGAAAGCTACTCCTGTGCATAATGGTTTGCAACGACTGATTTCATTTTATCAGTACACTGAAAATACAGTATAATCTACATAAATGGTGGAAAATCAATATTTCTATATAAAAATATTCAGTTAACCTATCCCTCTTAAAATGATGGGAGATTTTTAAATACAAGGAAGGAAACAGAGCAGCTGTGAAAGCAATAGAAACGCAGCATACCGGTGAGGAAACTTTTATGTGGCATTAACTTGTCTCATCCTCTGCTGTGGACAACCACGTCTTTATAAACATTTTCATATGACTCCATGTACTGGAAATTTACTGAACAGGTAGAATAGCTTTTTAAATCTGGTTCAGAAGAGACTGCTTCATCTTACACATTTCATATGTTTTCAACTGAGGGGCTGAGCCCAAAGTTAGACTGAGGAAGAGAAGGCTACACATATGAAGAAGATGGTAGTAGATTCCTTTGATACTTGGGCGAAGATTCAAGAGAAAAGAACAAAAAATAGCAGCATGTCTCAGGGCAAATTCCATATGTGCCACATTTAGGTCACAAGGAAAGGACTCATCCTGGTTCCTCAGGACAGAGTCTTTACAGGGCAAAAGTGCCTCTATGGCATCTTGTCAGCTTCTTACTTTAACAGTTGCAAAGAGGCCAATTCAGCTTTTAGCATATGGTAGCACAGCCCTGAAGTTGCACTAGATTACGTTTGTATCCTTACTTCCAGCAGCTAGGAATTACTAGAGCATAGAAAGTTATTGGCTGTCTCCCTTTCTGCAAGGATGAAGAACTATTTCATAGGGAATTTCTAAGGGGTATTCCTCACAGACTACATCTGCTGGGTTAAATATGCATTATGGTATTGTATGTGCAGATTCCTAGTTCAGAAATATGGGAAAATATGCAGAACAGTGGCCCTGCCATGGCTGAATGAACTTGAAGATGTCACAGCCCTACAATATTAAGCAAAACCAGGCATGCAGCAGAGCTCAGGTTCCGCTTTTTCAGCAGGTCTGTAACTTTCAACAGTATTTTCCAATGCTTTATGTGCAGCCCAGAGCCTAGCCTATGCAATGACAAAAGCAGACACATTACATTTACAGTAACGGTCCCCTATTTTTCTAGAACTAAAAGAATACCAAGTAACACCATTTACGCAGCATGTCAAATAAAGTGCATTGGCAAGACTTTTCATGGTGCAATATTGTGACTACTAGAAATAAATTGTACATTACCCCACATCATTTTAATCCAATACATGGAGCATTTCTAGAGACATACATATGCCTCGGACAGCCAAGGATAAAGGTGTTAGAACTGATTCATTCCAAAATGAATTACAGCTATCACAACACAAATAAAAAGAAAGAAGATCTTCACCTCACATGAATTCTCAAAATCACCTCTCCTCTAGGAAAGATATCTGAAAACAGTAGCATGGACTAAACTGTGCAACACTGCACATAAGACTGAAGAACTCCAAAGGGCTGGGGAGAGAGAAAGAGAATCATACTGATTAAATAGGAGACACACACATCCTTCTCTCCACTGTATGCTTGGACACAGTGTGAGGACTGTCCTGTGCTGCTGAAGCAGGGCTAGAAGAAGCCAACACTGATGTGGCTGTGCCCTAAATCCTTCAGCTCCATTTCATACATTCGGGCAGAAACTTACCCTTGCAGCACAGAGGATATTCACACACAGAATAAACTCATGTACCTACATCCATGGAAATATATTGGGCGGGGGAGGGAAGGGACAGACAAAGCACAGAGAGTGATGTTGAATCACAAAGACCCAGGCAGTTAATTGAGATGTGGTCTAATCAGAAAGGTTTCTTCTGTCCCCTGGAATTCTGTGCAATGGGAAAATGCTACTGAGAGTAACCTGGCAGTATATATGGCCTCCTAAAAGTCTTTTGATGGGGACTTTATAGACAGTCCTGAGTAAAACATAGGGACTCAAGCTTTAAAATACCACCAATGATCAAACATATGGTTCATATAATGATTTGTTTTCATCATGAGAAAAAGCTGGTAGTCAAGCTGCTGAGTTTCCATACTGAGAAATACATTAAATATGTTTACTGATGGATTTAGCAAGGAGCATGCTTGTGAAAGGACAGTGGCAAGGGAAACCACGTGACAATATAAAACTCTCAAGAATGATGGAGGTAATTAACTTATCTGGGTGCTTAATGACAGTAATAACACTTTATCCCTTAAACACTCAACTTCAGATCTCACTGCCCCTTCACAGAAAGGATGCAGTAGAAATCAGGAAGTTCTGGCATCAGGAGACAGATGTGCTTATAAACAGAAAGAAAATTCTGTAGAAGAGAAACGAGAAAGACAACTGACCTTTGGAGAAACAGAACTAGAAAGGAAGTGTAAGTTGTTCAAAACAATAAAATGTTATGTAAAAAGTAAAGGGAGGCTTTGTTTCACTTCCTTATTGAGTACATCATAAACGTTGAACGCAGCCAGACAGTACTGTCTATATTTAAAACTAATAAATTGCTTATCTCCAGCGGCATTCAATTAGCTAGTGGCACTCACTGCACAGGGCATTACTACAGTTCAAGAACTTAGCAGGTCACTGAAGAACTGAACATGATAAGAAGAAGTAGAGAGAAAATGTTAGGAATTAAAACAGCCACCATCAAGTACAGAAATACTTCTTGTTCAGGAAGAGATGTAAAACTTCTTAACAACTGAGCACAGAAATCTTCAATCTATTTTTAACATTACTAAGGGAATGTCTTATAACTGTTTCTGCAACAACTGATAATTTGCAGAAATTTTATACTGAATTATTTAGACCGTTGGTTTCATACAATTTCATGCAAGTAGGATTTTTAAAAAATCTTGCTTCTGTTATTTCAATTTAACTGAAGAGAATAAAAGTCTTTTGGGATAATGTCCTAACATGTTGATGTTTTCTACTGTGACACTATTCCCTGAACATCTTTCACCTTAGATGCATCCATGGCATTTCACAAGGAGTCATTCCAAAAATGCTTAAATTTTCAGCAATAAGAAGAACAACTATTTTTTCTGATCCCTATGCTTAATAATATTTTATACTTCAACAGTTCATTCAAAGAGAGATTCAAGATGAGAGAACATCTTTGAATTTCATAAAGGACTGGGCAAAACTGAAGATCTTTGCGTCTGCTGTTTGAAAAGTCCAAAAGTAAGATGCATGAAAAACTTGCACTTTTTCCTTCCCAAAAGCAGTCTTTCAGGGAGGGATAGTCCTAAACCAACTGTAAGGAGCAGG
>NW_009630544.1:20138-21299 GCF_000690535.1 Cariama cristata
GGTGATAGCTACTCATAAACTCCTCAAATCTGAACTAAATTATTATTCTGGATATCTGTTTCATGCCTGTTAAGAGGTTTGCTATTTACCTACTTTATTAATTAATTTTACTGGAGCTATCACTCTCTGCTTACTAATTTGTATAAGCAGATCAAACTTCAGCAAAAATTTTGTCAGTCTAGTCAACACAGCTGCATCATCTTGCTGGAATGAAATGATCCTCTGAATTGTGTTTATATTACACTGATGATATAGTAGGAAGTTAAATTGCAATATATGAATGGTTAATTACTCATTTTTGCTTTAAGACCTGTTGGGAAACGTGTCTAGTAAGATAATAATTTCTTTTTTGCCTCTCTGAAAGCGACGTTGTTTATTGTAATTAAAAAAGAGAATCACAGGAAATTAGAGATTAAATATCACTAGATAGCTTTTTTTAATTTTACATTTTAAGAAGTACATTATGTTTGCATACTTAGACTTTAAATATGTCTCAGCTGGAAAACAATTAATGCATAGTCTAAAAAGAAAGTTAATTATGTCTTCAGGTGAGCTTCACTTTTTGCTTAAAATGCTTCAAAACAAAATGATTTTAGAAAATTTCCACAGAAGTCTGGTTTTTCTGTCCCACTGCAGAAGTAAAGTTGACAAGAATGTTTTCTTTGGAATAAAAAAATAAAGGACAAAGAGAAATTGGGATATTGTGCAATATAAAAAAGGTCTCTTAATCCAAAGTAAGCTAGGTAAGCTTATGCCACCCTGCTAACTGCTCACAAACTTCTGTGTATCTATGTGGGTGTAAAATTTGGCTGAACATGTAAATAACAGTGGATGCCACCTGACAGACTGCTTACCTACACGTCTTGGATGAGGAGAAGTAGCACCAGTTAAGTAGCATCTCAATACTATTGAGTCCAGCAATGACTATTTTTTTATATATCTTTACATGCCATTACAAGAAAATAAGTTAATGACACGAAGAAAACCTAAAACCCAGTTTGTATTACCAATCATAGTGGAATGGTCTAACAATGCAACGCAGTTTGCAGATACCGGGTCTTATTGTAGTTATACTTGAAAAAACATTCTCACTGCATCGCTGTGTTTGTTTTTGTTTTGTTTTTTTTTTTTTTTTTATCCAAAGAGATTTTGCACCCTATT
>NW_009630544.1:21330-34173 GCF_000690535.1 Cariama cristata
AGCAGTTCTATAATACTCATTCACTGAATGTAGGATTAGACAAATATCATTATAAGTTCACTTTTGATTTCTCATATATTCACGCAAACTCAGGCCAAGCCAACTAAAACATTAATGTATATGGTACTGAAATTAAAAGGCCCTGATCAAGAAACTTATCATTTTCCATAGTAAGCAATGGTGTCGCTGAAAGTGAGAAGCCAGACACACTTGCATGAAGTTACATATCCTTCATGTTATTCCAGAGCACTAATAGTAATTTGCACTAAAATGAATCAGATGTTTATGACTAATAGGTAAAATTGTTTTGAAAAATAATGAAAGTTTCAGCAATGAATATTTGTAAAAAATTAAAGATAAATTTCAATGCATCCATGAAGAATTTGTAAGGGACTCAAAGTATAAAGTTAATTTAAAGATTTCCTGTTTGAATATATTTTTTTTTCTTGCAGAAAAAAAAATCAAAGCAAAACAAGCACGCCCACATATCTTCTCCACAACGTATTGAGCTCAACGACTGGTGTCCCAGTTTGGCGTGAATGGTGTTAACCTGTAATACAACATGGACACAGTTATCTCCCTCAGAAGTGACGGCTACCTGACAGTTTGTTCGTGAAGAGGATTACAGATCACTTGATACATCAGTGATTCAGTGGTGGAGAAAAAGACTACTGAAACATAAATTTGGCCATTGAGGTCAGTGGGTCAATGTGTGGTTGAGTTATATATGTTTTGAGAGCCTAAATTCCACCTATGGCAAACAAAACTAATGTCTTATAATTCTTGGCTCTTGGGCAGCACAGAGCTAAGAGGGATCTGATACTTAATATTATTTATATTTTACAAACTGGGGTGCTAAAGATACTTCAGTACTTTCAATCATTTCATTTAGAAAGTGATATTGTAGTGAACAGTTGCTAAGATACTTGTAATATTAAATAAATTAAGTGTAGAAATGTAAGAAAAACCTTTTGCTGAAATTTAGGAACTAAAAAAATTAAGACTTTCTGATAAAAATTATACATAAATTTACAAAAAAATTTTGGCAGTGTTAAGAAAGCATGGCTTAAAAAACAAAACTATATTACAGGATCATCTTCCTTATTGCTTTTGTCTAATTCTTGAAACTTGCTACACCCAAAAATAATAGATACCGAACATGGTAAAATATCATGACAGTTAATATACCTGTTAAAATTTTTTCATTCAAGTTCAAGTTAGATGAAAAATCAGCCTATTTGGCTCATGAAAGTGAGATCCAAGTACGAATACACTGCTTTTTAATACAGAAAAATACGATACATTTATACTGTAGACAGCTGTACGTATTTATACTCTAAGGTTGGGTTTACTACTGAAATTGTATTCTTAAAAATAAATCTATCCAAGTTGTTACTGAAGTGTATCTTCAAGGAAAGACTTACATATCCTTGAACAACTCTTCATATGGATTTTGTTAAGGGGTCTGTTTTGACCCAAACTCTTGGGAGAGTACATGCAAAGGTCATCCTAAGATCCCACTGACTCAAAGGGACTCTGGCAGGACACAATCCCACATCGCAGATGTTGAACTCAGCTCTTGGAGGACACTGCTATGGTTTCTACTGTGATGCACATGACCCCAAGGTCCATATAGCTTGGTCCAAATCACTGAAGTCCATGGAAAAAAAATAAAATGAAAACCAAAACCTTCATTGACTTCAAGAGACTTTAAAACCATTCCTCACTGAATAATTGCTATGGAGATATTCTTGACAGCAATTCTTGAACTTTTAATTTCTAAAAAAAGATATTTTTCACTCATACTGAATACATGATCCAGTAGCATGTTCTGGTTCAGTAATTTCGTCAAAAAGGTGGCTAACTCTTCTCTCTAATTGGGAGTTTCATACCTTGAATCTGTAAAAAAAAAAGATTCCTACACTGACAATGAGGAATCAATAGAAAAATTACCATTAAGTCTAAATCTTAATTCAAGTTGCCCTTTAAACAAGAATGCATTGCCTGAATTGATTTGATACATAATAAGACAAGACTCTAAGAGGAAAAATAATGAAACATACTTACGATTTCCAATTTCGTTCTGTTAAATCAAGAATTTGTGGACTATAACTATGTATGCATTTCTGGAGCACACAGAACAGTGGGATTTCTATCTGCATGTAATAATAAAAATATTTAATAAAAGTAGTCATTAACTTTAGTATCATCTCTATTTGTGCCCTGCCTGAGTAATCATATTGCAGTATAATACTGTGAATGGCATTAACACTCAATCAAGTACGGTGAATACGTTTCTGGAGCTATTAATTTATGAAAGTCTTTTTTTCTTTTAAGGAACCCAAGCAAACTCATCACAGAGATATAAACTGGGTGTTTATTTCCTCCTCCTTGAATGGTTCTTTAAAATCTGGATCACTAACTAAAGTAGTCAAACAATCTTTGTAAGTCCTAACAAATGATTGATTATCTCAATATAATCGAAAGATATAGCTATGTTCTCCCTCTCTGCATGATTTCATATTATGAAATGTTCAGGATTCATTGAAGTGTCATGAAGAACACTGGGTTGATCTGTAAAAAACATGGAAATTGGTAACAGGGACAGTTGTCATATGGCTAGATTGGGTTATTTTGGATTGCTTTCATATAATTCAAAGGTTATAAGGAAGGCACAGAGAAGAAATAAAAGAGTTCCAAAGAAACATTTCCTGATACATTCAAAGAGGGTCACTAAATGACAATGCTTGAATTAATTGTGCAGATTTTTCTAACTCCTGGATGCTGGTCAAGGTACATGTACACTTTGTCTGTGGAGAAACCAAAAGGTTTAAATTACTCCAAAGAATTAAAAAGGTATTCTCTGTACAGATGTGGGAAATTTATGCGAGCACCAGGTACTACAGTGCATGACTGAGTAGAAGAATTAGTTAACACTGCTCTACAAACCAGTAGAGGATGATGGCATGGAGCTCTGCTACCTGTCTGTATCATCTACTGTATTTTAACATGGAAGAAAAAGTGTTCAATTTTTAATGGACTTCTATCCAGCCCATTTCCAGAGTCTGTGAAGATAAAGTTGGGCCAAAAGGATGAAGCCAACATAAAGGATTTCTTAGTTGTAAAAATATCGTATTTCCTGCTACGAAGTGGGAAAATCCATGGATCAGACTCTAAGCCTACCCAAGACACCAATAGGTTCCTCCTTACGTCAGTTTGGTCATCTCTGTATGGCAAGCTACCATGATCTATTGCATAGAAGTAATGTCAGGTATTATAACATGATTTCATTGCTGTTTGACTTTAAATAACTATTAAGCCCCCTTACTGAACCCAATGCCCTAGAAAGGAGTCTTTGTATTAGCACAGAAAATGAATCAAAAAAGTAATCTCTCTGCTCGGTTCTCTCATAAAATACCATGTCATTCTCCAATACCTCAACATCACCACAAGTCAATGCAGATTAATGAAGCAAAGAGAGACAAAAAAAAATGTCTTCTGTGGGAAATATTTCTGTGCTTGCTTTCTATAGAAGTACTGATTAAAATGCATGACCCTTTATGACCTTCAGATTTTGTCTGTTTAAACATTAGTTCTTTGGGGGGGGGGGGGGGGGAGAAAAGACAGATTGCAAATTAAATCATAGATAAACACTGTCATGCTGGTGGAGTCAAGTTCAATAAAGATGAATTATCTATTTAGACATACAAAATCAGTGTCAGTTGATCCTTCTGAAATGTCCTCATGCCTCTGCAAGAAAAGAAAGTTGTGGAAAATTAAATTTTGCTTTACTTTCATTTTGTAAAAAATTTTAATGCTACTGGAATTTTTAAGGTCAATCTTGTATTAGGTCTGTCCAGTTGGCTATTTAAAGGGACTGGGCACAGTCTGAACAATATATGGTGGGAATGTGTCTGATAGTTGGGAAAATTACTAGCTACAACAATGGGTATATATATCTGAAAATGTAGGATACAATATGAAAACAAAAGCCTTCATAGCCATATATCAATAAGACTACTTAAGAAGTTGTCTGCCCAAGCAGGAGATTTTGGAGACTGAAGTTTTCTATTGAATTTTAAAATTAGCTTCAATGTCTCAGACTTTGAATTAAGGCTAAAATGTAGACAAGAAGCAAGATGGGGAACAGTAGCTAAGTCTACAGCTGTGAATAATTCAACACAATAGAAGCAGATCATGTACACAAATCTAATGTCATGAAGAGAAAATAACTTGTACCACCAGTGCATTTGTGCAGATAAACTCTGTTTTGTGACTGTACAGCTCAAACAGTAGACGCATCATCTGCAGTTTACATGGGTCTGTATACAGAATTTTTATACAGTACAGCAAAAGAGGAAATGACACAGCTGGAGTAGCAGGAATTGAATGTAAGTTGCTAGCATCAAAGCAGCTTGTGTGAAATGATTGAAATCCATCTCTACTTACAGTGCAGCAACATTGATATTATATCTTACACCAGTTGACATCCACAGTAGGTAGGCTAGCTGAGAAGACAATGAATATGGGGAATAAAAAAGCCTGGTTACCTCTATTATAGATAAGCCTTGAGGTAACTTGATAAGGCATAATGGAGGACCTTAGTTTGTCTACTGTTCTCTGAGATTTTTCATTGAACTTAAGTCCATGGCACATGCCAGAAAAACTGCATTCAGGTCTTGAAATCAGTTTGTGAGCATCATATTTGGATAACTAAATTAAGATATTTGATCTGAGGTATCACTGCTGCACTAAACATTCTTGAGACAATGGTCAGACAAGGAACTTTGAATTTTTGCTAAGTAAACACCCAGAAGCCCAGTATTCTTTTTTAGTTTTCTTCACAGAAAGTCAAGAATTACTAACAGAAGCAACAGAACTACTCATATCAGCAGAGTTAAAAAGACGTAATAATGAAGAAGAGGACTGATGTTACTCCCCTCCTAAAAATATGAGACATGTTAGCTTTTATTATTAGAGCATGGGGAAGAAAGTACCTCCAGACTATATTTACTGAAATTAATTACTTAATTAAAAGTTTAATTTGCTTTTATATGGAAACCCTATATATTTAGGGAACATTACCATAATATCTTTTATGTTGAAACCAGTCAGATAACAATTTCATACACACAGATATTCCTAATTGACTTGACCATAAAATAAGCCTTCTCTTCAATAAAGAAAGGCAAATTGATAACAATCTGTATTTATATATGCATGTATATACATACACCCACAAACACAGTGAGGTAGGAAAACAGAGAGCAAGAAAGAGAAAGAAGGAAAAAGACTTGATAATTCTACTTCCAGATGAGTACAGATATCATCAGGCTAATAATATGACCAAAAAAAAAAAAAAAAAAGTCAGTCAGTCAAATAGAGAAAGTACTAAGCTGTCCAAATTATGAGACATCCAAAATATGTATAGCTAGTGAACTAGTTAGCTCCTCCCTGAAGGATATACAGCAGAGGGAGAGAGGGGCCATATGTTACTTTGGAAAAAAGAAAAAAGTCTTGAAGAAGTCCTTTCTTTCTATAGAGAGGATGTGATCTACACAGGAAATCTAGCACTATGGATCCGTGTGTATCAGAAAGTCATGACTCGACCTAACTGCAGCTCGATTGTTGCAACACAGTATTTCAGGAGCAGACACAGGAGGTGACATGAGCTCAGTGTCATGATCCAGCATGTCCATGTGTATTCTTGCTTTGCCCATGCCACTTGTATTGCAATGCCAAAGCAGGACTGTAACCTTTCTTATTCAGAGGACACAAGCATGCCTATGTAGCCTTATTACAAAGTTCAACAGAAACAGTAACTCACCTGCAGCTGCACACAACTCCTGCAAACAGCATGGAGCTCACTCCACTGAGCCTGGAGTGAAGGTTCACTGCACGGTGAAGAGACTGCGTGTGCTGGCACATCAGGGCTCCTTCACATTGGTCTTACTGGTGGAAAGAGGAGACTGGACAACACATCTTGCCAGTTTTATCTGCACAGATAAACCCAGCTGTATCTACACAGATAAACAGTTTCAGCGATGCAGGACACAAGCAGATAAACCAAGATGACCTTTGATGGTTTTACTTTCCTGTTTCTTCCCTCTGAATGAAGAACACAAACTGTGACTATGTTACCAGCTGAGTACTGTGTCAGTATTTAGTCAGTAGAAACCAAACTAGCATAGAAAATACATACAGAAGAAAAAAAAAATAAACTGTCCTGGTCTGAAACTAGTTCCCTATGGTACAAAATAGAGGTCTTTGTTCATTGAAGACCTTGAAACCATGGACAAAAGCCTTGTTTCTCAGTAGGTGTTGTGGTTTAACCCCAGTCGGTAACTAAACACCATACAGCTGCTCACTCACTCCCTGCCCCCAAAAGGGTAAAAGTCAGAAAACTCATGGGTTGAGACAACACAAGTTTAATAATAGAAATAAAAAAATAGAAGAAGAAGAAGAAGAAGAAGAAGAAGAAGAAGAAGAAGAAGTAAAGAAAAGGAAAATGATAAAAAGTGAGAGAAATAAAAACCCAAGAAAAACAAGTGTTGCAAATGAAAAACAATTGCTCATCACCAACTGACTGATACTCAATCTGTTCCTGAGCACCAGCCCCCTGGACAGCTTTTCCTCTAGTTTATATGCTGAGCATGACATCATACAGTATGGAATATCCCTTTGGTCATTTGGGGTCAGATATCCCAGTTACAGCACGGCAGGGCAGCATGAGAAGCTGAAAAGTTCTTGCATTGCTCAGCAACAACTAAACCATCGATGTGTTATCAACATTATTCTCATCCTAAATCCAAAACACAGTACTATACCAGCTACTAGGAAGAAAAATTATTCTATCCCAGTTAACACCAAGACAACATCCACCCTTATTCTATACCATCTAGATCATGCCCAGGTCCCATGCTTTCTAATACATCCCAATTAAACACCACCACCTTTCCTATCTTTTGATATATACACACAGATATGGCCCTTAGTCTATGGGCCATTCCTCTAAAATGTCCATTCAGTTCATTTAGTCCATGACTTTGGGCTCCATCTGTCATAACAGTCCTTCAGGGCAGGAGAGATGATGTGTGGTGATGGATTGTTGCATGCTGAAGCCAGTTCTGGGTCCATCAAAATTCATTTTTCATTAACCTCAGTGATTCTTATTCTATTACTGTTGTTATGGCATGTAGCAACTGTAGTAGTGATGACATACAGTATTATATGGCAATTAACATCATATAATTCAAATAATTGGTTATTCTCACCCAAAATCAAATCCCTTTGAGGTACACATCAGACTTTGCCATCCTTCTGCATTATCCACCAAGTGTACCCAGGTCCTTGAGCAAAAGCAATCCCACAGATGGTTCTGCCTTTGCCCAAGACAGGAATAACCCAGACTGTATTCCCCAGCATATTTTTCATGTGTACTACGGAGGCTTTTTCCCCTTCTACAGTATGTAAAAGTTTTGATTGGGCAGGGCTAGCTCCATTGGCAGATTCTCTAGCGTTGACTAACCAGGTGGCTTTTGCTAAATGTTTGAATGTCCTACCACACATTGCTTTCAACATAGTCTTTAAAAGTCCATTGTATCATTTGATTCTTCTGGAGTCTGGTGAATGACAGAGGATGTGATATACCCACTCAATGCCATGCTCTTTGCCCAGATATCTATGAGATTGTTTCGGAAGTGTTGTCTGACTCAATTCTTTCTGGGGTACTATGTTGCCATAAGACTTGCTTTTCAAGGCCTAGGATAGTGTTCTGGGTGGTGGCATGGGCCACAGCATATATTTCCAGCCATCCGGTGGTTGCTTCCACCATTGTAAGCACATGTTGCTTGTCATGGTAGGTTTGTGGGAGTGTCATACAATAAATCTACCAGGTGTTCCCATATTTATATTTCAGCCATCTTCCTCCATACGAGAGAGCCCTTAATCGCTTGGCTTGTGTGTATGCAGCACATATTTCACATTAATGGATAACTTGTGCCACAGTATCCATGGTCAAGTCGACCTCTCAATCACAAGCCCATCAAGCTATAAATAATTCATCTTTACATTGCCAGTCCAGAACCACCTCAGACACTTCAGTCTTAGCAGCCTGATCCACTTGCTGGTTGTTTTGATGTTCTTCAGTGGCCCAACTCGAGTATGTGAGCATTTACGTGACGTACTTTTACAATCAAGTTCTCTACCTGAGCAGCAATATCTTGCCACGATGCAGCAGCCCAGATGGGTTTTCCTCTGCACTGCCAGTTGCTCTGCTTCCATTGTTGTAACCACCCCCACAGGGCATTTGCCACCATCCATGAGTCAGTATAGAGATGGAGCATTGGCCACTTTTCTCAGTCATCAATGTCTAAAACTAGCTGCATGGCCTTCACTTCTGCAAATGCGGCATGATCACCTTCTCCTTCAGCAGTTTCTGTGATTTGTCATGCAGGACTCCATACAGCAGCCTTCCACTTCCAATGTTTTCCTACAATATGGCAGAACCCATCAGTAAACAAGGCTCACTGCTTCTCATTTTCTGGTAATTTATTATACAGTGGGGTCTCTTCAGCGTCCATCACCTCCTTCTCTGATGACATTCTAAAATCTTTGCCTTCTGGTCAGTCCATGATCACTTCCAAGATTCCCAGGTGACTGGGGTTTTGTGTTCAAGCCAGTTGTGTGATCAGTGTGGTCCACTTATTCCATGTAGCATCAATTGCACGATGTGTAGAGGGGGGTCCTCCCTTTGAACATACAGCCCAGCACCAGCAGTCGGGGTGCCAGGAGGAGCTGTGCTTCAGTGCCAACCACTTCCAAAGCAGTTTGAACACCTTCATATGCTGCGAGTATCTCTTTTACAGCTGGAGTACAGCGGGTCTTGTATCTTTTGTATCCCTGACTCCAGAATACTAGAGGTTGGCCTCCAGTCTCCCTGAGTGCTTTCTGCTGGAGGCTCCAGGTAGGGCCATTCTCCCTGGCTGTGGTGTAGAGCACATTTTCTACATCTTGCCCTTCCTGGACTGGCTTAAGGGCTACTGCATGAACTATCTCCCATTTAGTTTGTTCAAAGCCTTGTTGTTGCGCAGGGCCCCATTCAAAGTCATTCTTCCTCTGGGTCACTTGATAGAGAGGGCTTACAATCAGATTATAACCTGGAATATGCATTTTCCAAATACCCACAACACCTACGAAAGCTCGCATTTCCTTTTTGCTAGTTGGTGGAGACAGTGCTGTTATTTTGTTGAACGCATCCATTGGGATCTGACAACATCCATCTTGCCATTTTATTCCTAAAAACTGGAGCTCCTGTGGAGGGCATAGAATCATAGAATCATAGAATCATTACGGTTGGAAGAGACCTCAAAGATCATCAAGTCCAACCATATACCCAATACCACCATGCCTGCTAAACCCACTACATCGTGTCTCAAAGTGCCACATCTAAATGTTTTTTGAACACCTCCAGGGACGGTGAGTCCACCATCTCCCTGGGGAGCCCATTCCAATGCGTAACAACTCTTACAGCGAAGAAGTTCTTCCTAATATCCAACCTAAACCTCCCCTGACAAAAGTTGAGACTGTTTCCTCTTGTCCTACCGACAAAGTAGAGTCCCTTGACCTTACTTTGTTTTATGGCAAAACTGGCTTTCAGAATTATTTGGACCGTTATCTTCTGTTTCTCAAAAAATTCTGCTATATTGCCCCAGATGATGATACCATCAATGTATTGCAGGTGTTCCGGAGATTTACTCTGTTCCAGTGCAGTTTGGATCAGTCCATTGCAAACGGCAGGGCTATGTTTTTACCCCTGGGGCAGTTGGTTCCAGGCGTACTGAACTCCCCTCCAAGTGAAAGCAAACTGCGACCTGCACTCTGCTGCCAAAGCGATTGAGAAAAATGCATTAGCGATATCCGTTGTGGCATACTACTTGATCACCTTTGACTCTAGTTTGTACTGAAGTTCTAGCATGTCCTGCGTGGCAGCTCTCAGCAGCAGTGTGGCTTCATTCACGCCACAGCAGTCTACTTTTAGTCTCCACTCTCCATTAGACTTTCACACTGGCCATATGGGGCTGTTAAAGGGCGAGTGAGTCCTGCTGATCACTCCTTGGCTCTCCAGTTGACACATCAGCTTATGGATGGGGATCACGGAGTCTCGGTTGGCATAATATGGCTGCAGGTGCATCATTGTGATAGTGATCAGCACTCATTGTTCTTCGACCCTCAACAACCCCACAATAGAAGCGTTCTTTGAGAGCCTGGGCAAGGTAGACATATATTTAATTTCCTCCGTCTCCAAGGCAGTTATACCAAATGCCCATTAGTACCCTTTTGGGTTCTTGAAATACCCTCTCCTGAGACAGTCTATGCCAAGGACACATGGAACTTCTGGGCCAGTCACAATGGGGGGCTTTTGTCACTCATTCCCAGTTAGGATCAGTTCAGCCTCCAATATAGCTAGCTGTTGGGAACCCCTTGTCACTCCAGAAATACAGATGGGTTCTGCCCCTTTATAGCTTGATGGCATTAGAGTACACTGTGCACCAATGTCCACCAGAGCCTTCTACTTCTTTGGCTCTGATATGCCAGGCTATCGGATCCACATAGTCCAATAAACCCGGTTGTCCCCTTCCTCCATCTGGCTGGAGGCAGGGACCATCTAGTCCTGGTCATGGTATTCATTACTCACTTCTTGTAAATACAAATCAGAAGTCCCTTTATTAAGACAGGAAGTAAGATCAGCCTTTCTACTCTGTCTGGGAAACTGCCCACTGGAAATGGGAGCAACAATTTTCATGGAAGAACCCCCTTTTGTGATTCTTTTTCCTTGTTACTCATGTACCTGTGCCTCCAGGGTGGAGGTAGGTTTTCCACCCCACTTCCTCATGTCCTTTCCATGGTCACACAGGCAAAAACCTGAAATACTGGTTGTACAGGTAGGGAGTAAGGCACATCCTCTTTGAATTGCTGGAACTCCCAGGACAGTTTCTCCATAGCCAAGATGCAGGCCCATAGGGAGGAAGAAAGACTCTTAGTACTGCCAGAGTTGGCCAGCCAATTCATCCACTGTTTGTCTCTCTCTGTCTTTCCAGGTCATTACTGTCAATGAGTTGGCATATGATGATGCTGTGCTCTGTAAAAACACCCACCGCATAGGTTTTGTACACTGGACTTCAGGTGGATCTTTGGATAACTACTCATTGTCCAGGTCATCATAAATCACTTCCAGCATAGCTAATTCCCTCAGGTACTGGATACCTCTCTCCATGGTGGTCCACTAGCCTAGGTGACATGTAACATCTTCCTTGAATGGATACCTTTCCTTCACGCCTGACAAGTCACCTCCAGAGGCTGAGAACTTGCACCCTTTTTCCAATCGCTTTGTCAATGCCCCCTTCCCTAGAAAGGGATCCCAGTTGCTTGGCTTCTCTGCCCTCTAATTCCAGGTTACTGGCCCCGTTATTCCAGCACTGGAGCTGCCAGGTGACAATGTGCTCACCTGGATGATGAATGAAATCTTTTTGAGTATCTCGCACGTCACTCAGGGATAGGGATCAGGTGCTGACCACCTCGTTTATGAGTTTTACCTCTTCCTCCTCCTTTTCTAATGATGGCCCTGCTTCAGATAGCCTGCCTCATCCACTTCTTAATCTTTCCCCTTCTTAGTAGGAGTTTCTTCCCTTACTAAACGAGCTGACTTTCACATCCAATGTTTCTTTTTGTGTATAGGGGCAACAGAAACTTGCATGGGTTGGTTCTCTGATTCAACTGCAATGATGGCGAGGGGGTTGGAGTAGCTGCAGTGTCTGTCATTTTATTGTCAGATCCAGAGTCCTTCTCTTCCCCTTGTGGGTACTGAATAGTGTTGAAAAGGGACTGGTAGGCATGGGCCAGGCCCCAGCACATTGCAGTGGTTTGTGTGTCTCTGGAATTGCCAGGGTTACAGCATACTTTTTCCATATATTTTATTGATTTTTCAGGATTCTGCACTTGTTCAGGGGTGAAGTTCCAAAACATGGGAGGTGCCCACTGTCCTAGGTACTTGCCCATACTATCCCACACACCCTGCCACTCATAACTATCCAGCCTCGGGGCAGATCTTTGGGTGGTATTCTTAAATATTTGTTTAACCTTAAACAAGACCTGAAACACATTCAGGAGACGTAGCAATCGGAACATGCTGGTTTGAACGTCCCAAGGATATTCAAAAATTCTCAAGAGCTATTGTAACTAGCCTGGAGGAGAAGGGGAAGGTGAAGGAGAAAGAAAAGGTCAAGAGAAAGGGGACAGTGTCCCCCTTTGTCTTCTTCACAGATTACCTCTCTGAGGAGAAAAGATAAAGGGTGTAATTATTAATACTTTCCAAGAGAGGGTTCCCAAAGTACAGAGATGATGGCAATACTGAGTACAAATACCAGATTAGTCTCACAACCAGTAATTTTATCACATCATAAGCTGATGTTACACAGTGCATCAAAACGATAATCTTAACCCAGCCCCCAGAGATGATAAACAGCACAACAGGGAACGTATGCTGCAAGTAAGGAGTTACACAATGCAACTCTGAAAGCAAATAAATCAACATTGTGACCAGCAACTATTAAACTGGTATAATGAAAGCTTATAACAAATTTGTTTCAACATGCTCTGGTGAGTTCTGTCATTATGTCTACCCTTCAAGCCCCACGTTGGGTGTCAAAAAGGACTGTTGTGATTTAACCCCAGCCAGCAACTAAACACCACATAGCCGCTTGCTCACTCCCCCCCAAGTGGGATGGGGGAGAGAATCAGAAGGGTAAAAGACAATTCATGTGTTGAGATAAGAACAGTTTAATA
>NW_009630545.1:0-32666 GCF_000690535.1 Cariama cristata
CTGCATGAACACAGCAGAAAATCTGACTGTGAATCAACCGCTTTACACCATAAATACCTTCAGCCATCAGGGCTGTTGAGGTCTCCCTCCATAGCAGCTGGCTGTGTAGCAATGATTTCCCCTTGAGTAGGGAGGTTACCCCTCGAGGCTGAGAGATCCCTTACCTGACACCAGACATTCATGCATTGTTAAGTGACATTTTTTGCATGCATGTAACATCTAAGATACGTACGGTAAGCTTATGCAATAATCTTTCTATCCCATACTAACTTTAAGTGTAGTAGAGTATTGACTGCCAATCCATCTGTACTTACTATATATTTTACATACCTAAATTTACTGATCAGAACTCACTAAAGTAGCTATTAGATCAGATCTGTTGGAGTGATCTCTCACTCTTCTCCTGTGACACTGTCCTGTCACAGGTCTTGAAGATGATTTTGGACAACCTGCAGCATCTTACGACTCTTACTCATGCAGGTTTTTTCTGAGAAACTTTTCACAGCTAGTCATCCTTTGAACTGTTGCCTCCCAGCCTCGTGAAACAACTTTTTATCAATCTGGATCTCATAAGCAGATCTTTGCCCTGTCATGGTTTCCCATGGTTTTGGGAAGATGGATTGTTTCACCTTTCCGCTACTGCCCTAAAGCTTGACCAATGTATTTGTTCATTCACAAAATGGAGGATGTAAAATAGGACTGCACTGTAATTAGGCAAGGAGCCAACTTCATCACAGTGTTGATAAAATCTTTATCTCCATTGATAAAATCTTAGTTCTGATCTGCAGGTATAACTTGTTTCTTTGCCAGATGCATTTGTTGCTTTCACTGCTGAATGTCAGAGGTATTTGAGTAGAGTGACATTTGCTTTTAAGTGGGTAAAGGAAAATATTTCAGCACTCATAGCTCTGCAGAATGAATTTTGGAAGGTGAGGCTTAAAGCTGCAGCATGATGGCTGCTGACACATTTGTATCATCATCACTTCTACTTTACCTGGTAAAGGCAGATCATTACTAAACCACGTAGCTGCAGTTTTACTCTCCTTCAGTAACTATTTACGACCCAGGAACAAGGCAGTGGGACTGGAGGAATAACGCTGCTGTGTTCTAAGTCCGAGACTAGCAGCCTGTGAGGAACCCTGAGCATCTTGAGCAGACCTGTATTGCGTATCCAATGCAGCTTTATGTTAGGCTGCTGTCATGCTTGAATGATTCAATTAACGAAGAGGGCTACACATTTCCCCTGTCTTTTCTCACACGTTCTATTGGAAATGCATCCCCAAATGCTGCCCCTTTGTTTTCCCCTCTCACATTTAAATGTGGATAAAAAGAGAAGATAAACAAGCTTTGTAAAACACAGAGAGAGGCAGAAAAATGTACAATTTGTTGTCGGATGAGAGCTTAGTGCCCTGTCCAAAGGGCTTTCTTGACTTTTCCAGAAAGAAAGCATGAATTTTGTTTCTGCACTTTATGGGTACAGTTGTAAGGAGACAGCAATTATTCCTAAAATGTGGATTTACTTCTTTACTTACACAGTCTTTGTAGTTTTTCCAGCATCCTTTAATTTTTGTAGTCAGAGGCATGAGGAAACAGGGACACATCCTAGAGTATTTATACAGATTTTACACTTAGAAATGTTCAATACCTCTAGATCTCAAAAGACCTATCTGTCTGTCTTGCTGGACACCTGTTCTGGTGATTTCCCCCAATTTTTTGAATTGGTGTAGGAATTTTATGTTTGCAATATATTAATCTAGTTTCAATAGTCACTAATGTATCTGACGTCTTGCTAGTTGCCATTTGCAGGTACTCTGGTGGATAAATTGCTGTAGAGAACTGAGAAACAACACATAGGTGCTGTTAAAATACGACACTGACTAGAGCCCTGTTAGAATGGGCTACAGATGCTACTGCAGTAATGCATATAGAACTGCTGTCCTAAAGAAAAATATCTGTGTCAGTAAACTCTATTCCCAGCTACTTCTTGCTGGATGAATGTCTGCCACTGAGATGCAAAAATAACAGTAAACTAAAGACTTAGAAACCACTTAATAACTTATTACTAAGAAAAAAAGAAAGGCTTTCATCTTTAAATGAAGAGACAGTGCATAAGAGCTATTCGCCTTTAAAAATACCTACTGCAGTCCAGTTTAAGTCTGTTGTTGAGTCCTAGCCTCTGTACAACTTTAGTGAAAAAATAAAAGGAAAAACAACCTAGTAAGGTGTGTATATGAAATCCAGGACATTTAATTATTAAAAAAATAAACCTTAAGAAATTAGGATTAAAAAGTAATACATGCTTAAGACTTGCTAATACTGCCAAAAGAAAACAAGGGGTGAGAGGTAGTATGTGTCAGACTGCCCCTAGCCATTCTTTTGCGATGCTGGGAAAAAGGGAAGATTAGTTTAAACTGAGAAATTTTCTTTATGCTGATCTGATTCAAACTATAACTATAAAATGATTTTCTATTTTTCTGAGCATATCAAAATTGTATTAGAGAGAAAAACTACCATTTATCCCACTCAGCTATTTCTTTTGAGGCAAAAAACAATTTATGTTCAAAGAAGAAAAAAAAAATCCAAAAATCAAGTACTCTTCTTTTCTCCCAGGGATTTGGGCCATATTATTACTTCCATGTAGCTGGTAGTTTCAATTGTTGATGTTAAGCTCAATTATTTCAAAAGAACATTTTTTTTTCTCTTCCTTTGCCACCACCTTGGGTATTTTGGGGTTGGTCTTTTTCGATTTCCTCCTTTCTTTCCTCAGTGTTCACACTATTTATTGGATTGAAACGACTTTTTCAGGTAATTGCTTGAGGCATCTCAGTGAACAACTGTGAATTTGAACAGCAAGCTTTTTTTTTTAATATATTTTTCTTCTCTTCTTTACAAATATAATAAAAGCTGATGTTAACATCCCTTACAAATACGAAACTGTATTGCACTGCACTGAAGAAATTTAAATCTTCAGATGAAAACACTTGAAACAGACAAGCAAAAATGCCTCTGGGTCATCAATAAAGATTGCAGTAACAAGCTGCAAAATCAGTTTTAATAGACATCCAGATTCTTGCTAAATGTAACTCTAATGTCTGGATTTCTTTTGATATGTCCATAATAATCTACTTGCAAAGTACAGTCGATAGCAGCTACTTCCAATTCTGGGGGCAGCTGGGCAAGGACCACCAGCTCTGCTGGGCTTCTCTCAGAGGAGTAGGTGGTTGGGACCCACCAGTCAAACCTTTGTGTCACAAGATGACCTCTCATTTGCCTCCATGAAACCTGCCTGAGTGAAATGCATGAGGTTTGCCCTTAAAAGCAGGAAAAATCACCTCTCCCTCCCCATCGCGCCCCCCCCCCCAAAAAAAAAAAAAAAAAACAAACAAACTAGAAAGGTTTTCCCTCTAGCTCACTGCAGATTTCTTAATGTGAACAGGATTAACTTCCAGGAAAAAAACCTAGCTGTGTCCTATATTCTTCCTAGGAAAATGTGCTAGGAGATCACTGAGCCAAAACAGACCTTCCCTGCAAGCACAATGATTACAGCACACTGTGATACTTGCCAGCAATAATTACAGTCCAGCAGGGTAGAAACCTAATTTTCAGGTAGGATAGGTAGAAAGCCAGTAAAAAACTGAAGACATGGAGAAAACAAAAGCAGCAGGATAGAAAGCAAGGGGGTTGTGGGGGTGGCAGGAGCAGGGGGGAGAGATTATCTGACCTTAGACTCTATAAAAAGCACTCATTTTAAAACAGCTCTGCTTTCTGTTTAGCAACAGCAACATTCTTGTTTGACAGATTACTTTTTCTTTCCCTTTCCCTTTCCTCTACATAGTTTTTGGCTCAGCAGAGTCAGTTTAACCTAATATGATGTAATCTGTTGTTTTCCTGCCTTCACACTGATACTGCGTTGCACTTCTATAGGCAAAGTCAGGTAATACTGTCTTACCTGAGAGCAGTGAATACCAAAGAGACTTTCAGAAATTATTCACATGCTGAAAGACACAGATATTACACTGCCACTTAGCATTTCCCAAGTTCTATATGCATGTAAAGGCAGAGTTACCTTAGAAATACAAATCACAGCTGTTCATATGCAGATGTGTACATCTGGTCTCCTTAACAAGAGCTGCCAAATCAAAGGACCAGCAGGTTCTGAGGAGGGAAGATGTGGTCAAACAGAAAGCAAATGAAGTCAGAGGTGAGACAACCCCTGAAGTGGCAGGAGCACTGAGATACTTAGGAGGACAAGGAAAAGGTTGTCATAGGTTGTAGCAGTTTCTAATTATAAAATTTCTGAGTTCTTACAACTTGTTCCCCTGCCCAGTTCCTCAATAACCATTCATATTTCTGTCCCTTACCAATCCGGGTGAAACAGACCTATTGTGTGTGGAGAGGGCAGGACTTGTGCAGAAGGTGGGCAGAAGCAGTTCCAGTGCCCTGATAAGCAAGTCATATAGACCTATAGGAAATTCCTTGGCACAAAAATTTGTTCGTTTTCCTTTATAGAGTCCTACGCTAAGCCAGCTAATTGTGTCACAGTTTGCCATATTCAGACCTAGCTGGATATATAAACGATAAACCTTCATCAGTATGAGTTGCTACACTGTGAACATGTTTGTAGTCTACATGGACAAAGTTGGTTTCATCCCTAGAATAAGAAGCAAGAGCAATAACTAAGATCATTAGCCACAGTCATAATTAACTTTAAATTTGCCAGGTCATAGGATGTGAATTAATGTAAAAAAATGTTTTGAAACAGTTTAAAACAGCATTTGGTGAAATTAATTATGGGACATAAAAATTCTTCCCAACAGCCAGCATATTCTGTTCCTCTTTTAATGCCTTTTCTAACCAAAAAGTGAGTCCTTCCCTCCCACCACACCACTTTTTTTCTAGGACTTACTCTGAAAATTCTGCAGAGACAGAAGACCTTCTTCTGTTCAAAGCCAGGATTGAATTTGAATAGCTATGCAGCAACAGGCTGTGCTTAATATTTCTAGAATATTGTATTTCATGTGAACATTTCTCTTTTTTTACAGTAGATTTAACCTCAACTACTTCAGAGTATGAAGAGTGAGCTGAAATATATTCAGGTTTTATCTTGTATCTGTTTGGAGAGAGAGGAAACACCACCAAATCAGCAGGGAGAATGCAGTGCACATCTGCACAGAAAGGCGTTTTACTGTCTGCCATGAAGGAGACAAGAGATGAAGAAAAATCGTTCCTTACACCTCAGATTGACAGTGCCTGCTGACTAGACAATGGATAGCGGAAGACATAGGAAAAAAACAGGGTAACAGTGAAGAAAGCAGAGAAAGCAGCCAAGAGGGCTCTCTTTACATAGCGTATTCATAACATCTTCAGAATGCTGCAAATTATTCATGCTTTTAGAGACGGAGTTTCTCACCACTATTTCACTATGACATCAGGAGAAAATATATGGTGATTTAAAACTCAAAGTGTTGTTTGTTTTTTTTTCTGCTGCCTCCAGAAAATTTTTCAATATCTCTAAATCTCACCTCCGACAAACACACAAATTGTTTGTATGGATCTTGGTTACACAAGTCAAAAAAATTTCTCCCTTTTCTGCCAAAAAGCAGATGCAATTGCAAACACATACTGAAACTCTCCTGTTTGAGAGCATGGCTTGGTTCAGCAAAATAGGCAATTCCTTCCGGAGTACGTGTTGACATTTATAATGTAGCTAGGACTACCTGAATATTTCAGAGGAAAATTACCCTGAAAATAAAGATAAAGAGTTCAATAAAACAGAACATTAAAGGAGGTCAGTTATGCAAAGCCTTGAAATGGTTCAGGTAAGAGGGGAAAGCACTTGCTTTTTTCTTACAATGAATAATCCTGTTTAACTCTGGGGAAAAGCTGCTTGATGTGGAAGCATAACAAAGATCAAAGTGAGCAGGTGAGTCAATGGATAATACTGCAGAAGAATGGGGATGGCCAAATAAGAGGAAATGCAGGAACAGAAAGACTGGGGAGAATTATGTTTAGGGAAAACCTAAATTAAGTGGTCTGCTATTCTAAGGAGTAAGAAAGAGAATTCTAAATGAGGAAATTTTATGTCTCCTGCATTGTGGCAGCACTGCAACACTTCACATTTTTCTTTGACCCAATAATTTGCCATAGACTCATTGTCTGGTAAGAAGCAGGGAACAAACAAAAAAATCAGTGCTTATAAGAAAGGCAGTAATTATGCAATTGAGGAGCCATCTACGTGCACTGAAAATCATTTTGACAGAAATTACTGTAAATTTTTGGTTTCCTCCATAACTGGTAGCTTTTGTTCCAGATTGAGACAGCTGTGTCAACCCCTTAGTGACTGAAGAGAAAAGGCTATGGAAATTGCACAGCTCTGTCCCATGTAAAAAACACTGTATTTTATAATGTGCACAAATTTTTCAAGCCTTACAGCACTGTCAACTTTTTGGAATGGAATATGCATACTTTCTAGTAGAATAAATGACCAAAAATAAGTTTTGGCAGTAAAGACATTGAAAACAAACCTTGTCCCTTATACAACAGGTTTCATGCTGTTACATTAGGCCATTTATGACTCTATTCAGGTAGTGAAAGACCAGTCCCTGATTTCAAAGTTGAAGAACCATGAGCAAATATAAATTTTACATCACAAAGCATGTAAGCAGGGGAATACAATTTAAACATTGTTCTTTAAATCACTGGGCTGTGCACGTCAACAGACTGTGATGATAAACGCAGATGTACTTCCGTGTAGACTTGTAGTGTTGGAACTGGTTAAGAACAGGCACAAACAGAGAGAGGGTTTTGGGTGAGGAGACAGGCATTTTCTTTCAAACATTGGTATAATCTGAGCTCTTCTGCCACCTTGATTCAGGAAAGAAATGTGGAGTAAATATTATGTAGTTCACCTTCTCCATCTCTTCTACTATAGAGAGGTTTCTTGGAGGTATTGACAAGACACTACCTTTATACATTTTATTTTGAAAACATAAAGTGACTTAAATAGGTAGAGAGGGACATGAGTAGTACAGTGAATAAAATAATGAAGCTCTATCACCTGGAAGGTTCTGACATCTGAATCCCAAGTAATAGGAATTAAGACCAGTTGAAATCTAGTATACAGGAGTTTATTAAACCAGCTGATGACAAAGCAGCTATTATCCACAAACACTGATCCATGGATGAGATAAGAATCATGCATGGGTTCCAGCACATACCAAGCAGAAGCCTCAATAAAGTGCTTTGAAAGGAGATGTTAGCTGCCATGTAACCCCATCAAATGGGTATTTCTCCCAGAAAGCACTCTTCTTCTGACAGATGAGCAGGCACTCATGCCACAGACTGGAGGGGTTAAAGTCAACTTCTATGTATGTGTGTGTCTGACCTTCTGACTAAGAAGAAGATGTGTGAACCATTTAACCTTTGTTTTACATTTAGAGTCTCAGTTATCTCTGGTCTTTATGCGGGTGGGTATCTGCACACAAGTCCTAATAGCTCATTCTGGGAAACTAAGAACTGGTAGCAAATCAGAGTCTTAAACAGTTTTAGTCTTGAATAAATAGACTCCTTTTGGCATCTAGCCTTGGATCTGCAATGTCTCTGCTCTAATGATAAACTAACAGTCCTAGGTAGGACAATTTCTGTAAAAACCAGCCAAGCAAACGAATGTTATTCTGGACTTTTAGTGAGAAAATTTAACCTGTAAACTATTTCTTGCTTACAGATGCTAAGCAGTGTAAAACTTACTCGTTTTTCAAGGCAAAGTTTAATAAAAAAGACATGAGTGATGTAAAAAATGCATCATTGAAATTGATAGACCTAATATTCTCTTACTTTAAGAGAATAAGAATTCATTTTGGTCATTCCCACTGCTGTAAATATTGAAAAATTACGTCCTGCAAGTCATGGCCCTAAACAATGTTGTCTGCACTTACATGCACACGTAAGTCTTCTAATCTGAACTGAAATCGCTGACCTTAGAAGGAAGTGTGGTGTGTTGGTTGGGTGGCAACGGGATTAAAGTCAGGGACTCTTGCTCCATCTTAAACTTCTAGTTTTGCTTTACAACATATTTTCAAATACAGTACACGGATGCCCAGGTCGCTTTTCTATAGATGATGCAGGTGTATGCCTATTCTGTACTTATGTTGACAACAATGTCATGATAACACACAGAAACCAAGCAGAAAAAGTAGACACAAACCTTTAGTTCCCTAGCTGATTTGCTGATTAGGCTAAGTAGGTAATACTTGCAAAAGGCAGCTCACTTAGTGTAAGATATTCCTATAGGACAGTAAATTTGCAGTTATTGCTGTATCTACATAGAACCTGCATCTCATACAGTGAGCTCCTCGTCTATGACTTAGATACTATAGCAGTAATGAATAGGTCTCTGTACCCCATTTGAAACCACAGAAAAAGTAATTATATTTTCTAAGAAAGGTAAGAGAAATTACAACTCCCCAGACACAACAGAGACAGGGAGTAAGAACGGTTTCTGAACAGTATTGTGGCGTTTATAAACTGCATTGAACCATTCCAATTCCCTGATTGCAAAAATTGGTCTGTATTATCTAATGTGGAAGTTCCTGTGTCATACAGCACTGCTTTGCCTCCACTTTCATTACTGAGACAATTGACAGAGCTGTATAATGATTCAGTGTGCATTTCCCAGAATTAGTTGTTAATAGCATAAATGGGGTAATGGATATTTTCACAAGCTTATATTTTTAGAGGGAAATTAAACATTCTAATTTTAATTTCTGTAGCTTCAATTTTAATCATAGAATATGTAGAAAGAGAAGAGATTCATAGTAAGTTGCATTAGTATCTGCTAGGTGACTCCATCTGTGATAACTGTGCAGGCAGTATGCACCAAATAAAACAGAAAATATCTACATACTGAATGTAAGCAACAAAAGGAATACCGGTCTTTGCAGACTTGTGCTGAAGATGGCACAGCAAAGATTCAGGATGGACCAAATAACTGCCTAAATTGCACATTTTTGCTTCAATGATAGGTTTGACATTCTAGTGCTTTCTGTAAGCAGAAGTCCTACCTGATCTCACAGCAGTTGCAAAGCAGCTGGTAGGATCAAAAGCTTTTCCAGACTTCAGTGTAGTACAACAACTGCCTTTGTTTGTGGGTTGGAGGATTTTTTTTTTTTTTTTTTTTTTTTTTAAATGTATATAGTTGATTTGCTTGTGGAACTTCTCTGAATTACTGAAATAAAAACCCCAGTCCTAGGACTAGATTTTGTTCTCTGTGGAGTCAATGGCAAAGCCCAGCTAACTTCATCTGACTTCTTGGCAGCTGAAAAAACAAAATATGGTATTACCGCTTTAGCAAAATGCAATCAAACTAGGTTTCCAGAATTAAAAACAACCCTGTAGTCATCATCTTAATACTTACAGAGCTAGCGGCTATGTACTAGACTAATCTTGTTGATTTGTGCTGACTGGATAGGATATTTAACCTTCATCAAAATTATGAGAGTTGCTACAGTCACTGTTGAAGAGGATTGGCACCTCTGTTTGGATGCAGAGGACTAATTAGCATTGGTACACTTTATGCTGGAAATCTCCCAGAGTATTTCCATGGGAGAGACAAGTGTTTCAGCAACCAGCAGGCCAGTGGTTCCACGATGCTTTTGTGCTCCAGATCTCTACTGCCAAATTACATGCTGTTCAGAGCAACTGTACTCCTGCAGAAACTGCAGTTGATTTTTGCCATTTGAGAAGTCACCAAGCCCTCTTCTGCTTCCTCTATAAAAAAGATTCCATCAGCATTAAAAAAATCTTAGCTGAAATAATTTATTTGTTTTTGAAGCCAAATTTATTTTAAAAAAATGGATCTGAAAGAACTTTTTAGCCTTTGGGAAGGGCCAAAGAAATCAACTGACAATATTCTGGTAAATTCTTAAAAGTCCATTTGATTTAGCTAATATTCGATTCAGAATATATCTATGTGTACACTACTAAACAGTTGCAGATGGTGTTTAATTAGCATAGAAATTCACTGAGCCTGCACTTCCAGCTGAAAAGCAGAATGTTTTTTGCAGCCAGTACAGGCTCTTCGCAGTAGAAACTCTTCCATAAAAAATGGACAGGTTAGCTCCAGCCTCTTCAGTCAGACAAAACTTAAACCACTGAAGAGGAATAGGTCTTATTTGTCATCTAAATAGAAAAGAAACTGCTAAATCACTCAACAGCTTCTCAGTACTTTGGGTAAGTAACCAGTAAGCTAAGTCAAAGCCCTGCATTAGTAAGATAATATTGGGGTATCAAAGTTAGCCTTGCAACACGGCCTGCTCATGCACTGTGCATTTCTGGACAATTTGAATCCATCTCTGTTCAAAAGAAAAACAAAATAAATAGCAAGCACCTTCATGACGCAGGTTGTCCTGATCTCAGCTCAATGTACTCGGCTACTTCAGCATGACACCTGCTTTGTTTAATCTGACAGCACCAAAGCTGCAAGTTAATCATGAAGTTATCTGGAATTATTACTGTAGATATACACTCATCAACACAAAGTAGAAGTAAGGTTTATGCTATCCCCAAGCAGCCATTATGTTTGTCACAGTGACCACACACTGAGGTACAGGAATAATAGAGAAAAGGATAGGGAAGTAAAAAAATATCCATTACCTGCTGACATGACACAGAGATTGGGATTTTATTGTTTCTCTTTTAGCAAGAAACTAATTAAATTGTGTCTGTTGCCTCTACTTGGAAATGAGTTCCAGGAATTCATGGATGCACAAAAAGCTATGCCCACCACCCTTTGTTCTGCAAACCCTATTTGTAATGCAGTAGTAGGCAATGACACTACCGGTTCACTTAATGTAGTAACTGAACCTTCAAATATTCAGGGAAACAAATTTAGCAGAAAATGGTCATGGTAGCAATAAGAAAACAAACTTAACCAGCAGGTGGTACACAATCTTTACTGCTGGTGTTAATGTGCCATTTTTTGATTACTAAGGTATTAAGAATGGACCTACTCTGATTCATGGCAAATGCCTTTTCTATTAAATGGATATAAGATTACATCTATTCACTCTCAAAGCACAGTTTTGGAAGCATTAGCTTTATGACAAATGTATCTCATTGCAAGAAGTGTGGTTGTTTTCAGGGACATGGACCTTTCTGGCTTGCCAAATAGCCTTTCCCAGTGCCTGCCCAATGAAGCTCCACAGATGGACCCACGCAGCTTGTTGGAAAGCATATTCTGGTTTCTGAGAAATTCACATTGTGATTTGTGAACAAAGGACTCCAGCAACATGCCAGTCTAAGCTGCAGAATGATTAAATACTCCTAGAAGAACGAAGCAGCCTATACCTGTTAGAAAACTCAAAACCAGAACTACTGTCTTTAAGGGAAAATAATAAGGCTAATTTATTTACTGAGACAGAAATAAACACTCCTTTGCACAGCTGGAAACAAACTTCTGAACTATAACCCAGCAAAATGTGTTTTCAGGGACTGTCCTAGCCTGCACTCCGAGGGATTCCCTTCCTTGCTGCCACTTGACTCCAGGGCCCAGCTGGGGCTCCGGTGGGAAATGTCCCTGCCAGACTGAGTCCTCAGGCAGTGCCCTCACCTGCTGTTTGTATTCTGAGATCAGCAAGTTAACCACAATAGAATGAAATATCAACAAATATCCTTGCAGACTCTCTCATTCTACCTCTCTCTCTCTATTTTTTTTAATTTATGGAATTCCATCTTATTGTAGCGTTGGACTAATTGATATGGAATGCAAATGTCCTAAGTAAAAAATTCTTCTTTCTTTTCTCAAATTCCTCCTTCCCTCCATTTCTTTTTCTTTCTTTCTTTTTTTTTTTTTTTTTTTTTTTTTTTATTGCCGGGGAGGGTATTTTTTTTTTTTTTTAATGGCAGGCAAGGTATTATCTGATGGGCTGTTTTAGCTTCTCATGTGCTGCATGCAGCAGATGGGAACATGTAGAAAAAATGTTCATGGTGTTTTTTTGAAAAAAAGCATGGACTGGACTTCACAATACTGCCTCCTGCCCGCTTAGCTTTGGTAAACCTTCATGCTCCTATTTCAGAAACTTTTTGGCATCCATGTTTTTTAAGAATTCTATGTAAATGCAACAGTAGAGAATCTCCATAAATTATACACAAAACTCTCCTATCCTTGCAATCTACAGTTATATATACAGACCAGTATAGTCTACTGCATTTAAAATAGATTTTTATACCATAGATCTCATTAAGCACCTTGGTCCAAATAGTTTCTGAATATAAACTCTGGTGCTTGCAGTATCAAAATAGCTAAGTTTGTGATTTAATAAAAACTACTCATTAAATTGCGAAGTGGAATTTGCTCTGTCTTGCAAACCTAACAGACTTAGATCTCTCCTCCGCTATGGCCTCACGTTGTCATCCAGCTTGTGTACTCAGATTTTATTCAACAAATGAACTTCCACTTTATCAAATAAATGGAACACTGCACAACATAATAATGATACTCCCTGCGTATACAGTTCAGAAACCATTTTTAAGAATGAGGTCCAAAATGTCAGAACTTGTAAAATATGATGTTTTGTGAAGGGACTAATTTTTGTTATGATTATGCTTAATTCCTGGCCAGCACACTTAACATCAAATTTATAAAAGAGATGCCAGTCTTTTTACACATTCTAAGAAGGTAGAGTGGGAAAAATTATTTCAAAGATAGGTGTTTCTTCCTTTCCAGAGATTAAGTGGCATTTTATTTTCTCTCTCCACATCTGTGATTCATGTGTATTTATGTATTTCACTATAAAAGCATCATTGTGCCTGTACCCTGTTTACACTTAGTTGTTTAGTGGCACACTGTAATATGACAAGTCTCTCCTGCACTGTCTGCTTTGTTCTCTATGAATTCAGCAGCCACAAAATCAGACAGTCAGGTGCACTGACCATGAACTTAGGGAAAACAGCCATGATCAATTTGGTTGCTGCTGAGCTTTCTGAGACAATCTTTTGCATCTTCCTTCTATTCATTTCTTTAGGGAGAGGGGAGATCAGACTATTGATGAAGTCACTTCATCAAGCAGTGTTTTGTTTTATGCACAACCAAATCAGAAGGTCAAGCCTGAGGAAGGAGAAGAGCTGGGACAGATGTGGAAATATGGAACACCTGGCTTTGTATAACCAGTGAAGCAACCACTCACTCTTGGGAATACTTCACATCTCCAAGGTCATCCATCTCCTCTGGTATTGCTCTCTTTATCATTATGAGTATTATTTTTCTTTCACATTCGTATACAAGGTTATGAGTCTTAGAGGATACCATTAGCCTAGCAACTGCACCTCAGACATAAAATCTTTCTTGCATACCACTGTTAAAATCAACAGTCTTGAGTACAACTGAGATACCAGAGAGAAACACTTGCTTTAATGTATTCTCTTTACATATGGTTGTGTTAGTGGTATAAATTCAAACTCAGAACATCTAATTTTGGGCAAATCATCTTCTGGCTAATAGCTCTTCACAAGACATGTAGGTAAAGAATGTCAGTGGTGACAGAGGTTACACATCTGTGAAGAAACTTGTAACAAATGCAAAACCTTGCTTGGAATAAAGAATCTTGATGTGAATACTGCAGATGAAAACTTCACAGTTAACTTTGCAGTAGCAGAGTTGGTTCAAGGCCTGACAACCAGTTCTGGATTTAGATGTCTGCAACAATCCAGAATTGCATTTTTCCAGTCTTGATAATTCAATGTCTGCCTCTACTTTCTATTCTTCGTTCCTTTCTACCTTCCTATCCTCTTGCCTCCCTTGCTCCCTCCCTTTTGCTCTCCCTCTTTCTCTCCCTCCCTTCCTCGTTCCTTTCTTCCATCTTCTATCATGAAGTATGTTTTTTATGTTTGCATGCGGAGCACTGGTTCACAAGTAGGTCTTGTATGTACACATTATTATTGCTATTGTTATCATTATTACATTAACAGAAATCAGCATAAAAAAATTAATACTGTTTCCCAAGGAGGTTCTCTCTGCTAGTTATTGATAAGAAATGTAACAGTAAATTCAACATTAAGGTAGACTGAGGCACAAAGCTACTACCCATGTAAAGCAAACTCAATTGCCATGGAGGTCATGGTACATCTTGACAATCATAGATGGATAGGAAAAGTAATTTTGTAGTACAGTCCTGTTTTTCTGAGAGTCTTTAATGCAAAAGAGACTTTGGAGGAAAAAAAACACCCCACCAACAAAAAAGAACTCTCTATCTTGATGTAGTTCACCTAGGGAAGAGATGAATAGTCTATACCTTTTGGGCTGCACTGACTGCTTGTGAATAGCTAAAAGGTGTTTAAAGTCTGCTACACAGTTTGAATTCTGATTGTGGGAGGTAGAAGGCAGCAGGGACAGCTGTATGTCCAGTTCCAACAACCATCTACATTGCAACGGCACAGTGGACCTGCATGCTGCTGTCATGTCTTCCCTGAGGAGTCATCTTTGGGATCCTCTCCCCTCTGCTATTGTCCAAGGTACACGCTAGGTGATTGGGGTACGTGTAAATCACTAGTACATGTAAATGATTAGTTATGCATAAGGAAGGCTGTATACTTTTTGGTGGATGCATGAACTGCTGATTACTGAACACAATACTGCACTTTTGGCAAGTCAAACTATATAAAGAAATACCTTCTGTTTTGCAAAACTCTGTCTAGAAGGGCAGCCTTTTTTTTTTAACAATTCCTAACCATTTTCCCCTGTTCCCTTCCAGTAGTATTAATGACTCTATGCTGTATTTTCAACTAAAATTAAAAGGTACTGCAGAGGATGAAGTAATAAAAAACTCAAACAGTTTGAGAAAATGAATCTTCTGTACAACAACTAAGTCAATCTTTCCTCTTGAGTGTTACCCTACACAAAGTGTTGCAGGCTGTCATCAGCCTGGAATTCCAGGAAGCTGTGATACAAACAGAAAAAAAAGCTTGCAAGAAAGATTAAGTTACAAAATTGAAGCATGTCTATTCAGTCAGTTTGTAAGAAATAAAATCCCCTGGAATTGAATCCCAAGTTTTTTACAATGTGATTTTGCTTCAAAAATGCTTCTGCAAAAGCAGCTTCCTAGAACTCCCAGAAATTGAAAGATCTTGTGTTCTTCAAGAAAGTGTAAGTATGCGTTAAAGGGATAGCCCTACCACTGCAGCATAGGAGCCTTGGAGTCAAGCTGTTTTCTTTTCCTGTCACACATCTCCATAATAAAATAATAGCCCTAGTCATACTTGTGCAACTCTATAGCATCTTTAAAATAGGACCCCAGTGACTGATAAACAATTACGCTTCCTTCCAAGGTTTTCTGTAGTTGAATGAGGTAGTATTTTTATCGTGATGTACCTGACTGAAAAGTAATAATATCCATACTTTACTAGCTGCATTTTGTCCTGTCAAAGGAAATGTAGAGGAATTTGCCAAGGGAACAGATCTGTTGGATTAATTGTTTTAAATGACAACATATAGATCAAAGCAAACAGAAGTCAGCATGATGTAATATTCTTTTAGAGTCTGGACCACAGTGATCAGATTCGTGAAATCCTTCAACAGGCACCTGAAAGACTTGATCAAAACAATGCATTGAGCTGTCTCTTTGCCTCTAAGGAAAGTGTGAACATACCAGCTCCTTCTTCTTCATGCACTCCATGAGGATAATGAAGAGGTGCTGTGCCTGGGTTCGGGTGTATGTGAAAGTCTTCTGTATGGTAACTAGCAACTGGTCCCTCAAAGATTCGTTGATAAGTCTGAAATTCAAGAAGAAAAAGTAAAGTAGAAAAATACTCGTGAGGGAACATTGCAACTTCAACCAAGGGTCAAACAAATAAGAGTTAGACAACAAATTATTGCAGGTTGTTTTGGACAGGTTTGAAGGACAGAGATTGCTGAAACCATCAGAGACAAATTGGAAAACACTGTTCTAGAAAAACATGTTGATCATGTTGGGGTCCCTCATCTCCAAAATTTCTGTTTCAGTTCCCACATACTACATGACAGAAGGTCATTCAAACTATCAGCTCTGCGAGATTTCGTAGCAAAACCAAGAATTACACTGATAGTCTGGATTTGAGGGAGAACAACACTTCTAGGTGAACTGAAGACCCCTTTCTACCAGTGAGTTAGCAGAATTCAGCTCATGGTTCATGTTATGAAACTGGGTGCATTTGTGTTGCTAGTGTTTTTGATTTTAGCCTGAATATCCCAAAAGTTTCAAGTCACCTTACTGATGCTGCATAGGACCAGGCAAGAAAATTTCTCTGTTCCTGAGTCCACTCGAAGAAACCATTTTGCTTTTGTTCATGCTGATCTTCCAGGAGTTTAAAGAGTACCCATTTTTATATTCCTCCTCAGCGCTAATGTTAGTATTTGTAAAAAGTGGCCCAACAGCAGAAATAAATAGTAATATTACATGAAACATTAGTACTTGAACCCTACCCCTTGATATCAAAAAGCCTATTCCTCAGGACTGTTTTGGGTGAATCATTGCTGTTCTTAATGTCTTACAAAATAGTAGGCTCTAATTTAGAACACATATCCTTTGATATATGAAAGCTTCTACACTATGGCAGTTTTCTCACTTGAAAATTGTAACTGAATGTTTCAAATTAGCTGAGTCAGAATGTTTTACAGGGTAAGTCACTGTTGATCTTCTGGGGGAATGAAAATCAGAGAATCTTCATGACTCGTTTTATGACAGAAGATAAACAAAAATTTAGCCCTGCAGCAACTGCAAAGAATTATCAGAAGCAGCACAGTATCTAAAAATCATTGTTAGATTATGGCAGCTGCTTTGGGAGAACTATGACTAAACCCCTGCTTATTTCATACCATTGGTAAGAGTTGCCTGTCCTTCTTTGCTGCAAGGAAGCCCAAATGAGACTGCAGGATATTCATTACACAATTGAATTTCAAATATTATTTAACTATCTAGTGTCTACACCTACAGCAAATGTTGTTAGAAGAAATAATGAAAGGGAATGGGAAGGAGGTATAGAAGTTCATAGGAGAATGTAGAAGGCCTGGCATATGGAGTGCATATGTTCTCTACTCTTTAAATTTGACTTTGAGTGTAAATATCCCTGTTGAGCAGGACTTTCACTTCACAAAGAAGACTGTAAGGCATATGTGAATGTGTTTGGACTAAAATGAGTTTACATGGGGTTTTAGGCCACACTGTGCATCACTGTTACTACTGGCTCCTCCAGTTTATTACAGACTCCTCTTGAATGGAGGGAGAGTCTACCTCTGCACTTCCTCTTTTCATCGAGGAGCACTACAGCCCCAGGTGTGCTTTTTCCTGGGATACGGGAGAGGCAACAACACTGCATTTACTGCTCACTCACTATGTAAGCACTCCTTCCCTGCAGTGTGACCTGCTTCCCTCACAAAAAGCCAATGTATGATGAGCTAAAACCTCCAGCCCTCTTGGAGGACAGCAATGAGAGCTGACACCAGAGGACTGAAGAAGATAACCTGACCTCCTGTACAGAAGCAAGGATTCTGCAAGCACATGGGAGCATGAAACAAGATGTCAGAGCATAGGTAGAAATGTAGATTCACTCCATGTTAAAGAGAATTAACTTGGAAAGGTTGACACCCTGAAAAGCACTAACATACTTTGAGTTACAGATTAGTAGGTCATATATGGTATAAATTCTCAAGCCCCTTTTTTAGAGTCTTTGAAAAAAATCCGTTGGAAATTTGCTTTAATCAAGAAGGCTGTTTTTAAGCGAATCAGGTGCTATCACTATAAATGTAAGTGGTTCAGAATGAAACAATTTTCCATCCTACAAACTAAGAAAGAAAAAAGGAGTTAATCACTAGGAACAAGCTTCCTGTAAACATCAACTGGAGAATCTAAAAAGAGATTTAAGTAAAGCTTTAATTTTCTTTGGAAATGGTATATGAAAGTGAAGTATATGAAAAGTATATGAAAAATACATGGAATTGGAAGAATCTGAAATTAGAGAACTTCAGAAAGCATTTCCAAAGATACTGGGATAAAAACCGTCCTGTTTTCTCATCATAATTTAATTTTCCTTAAAAAAAAGTGTAGAATCCAAACCTAAAATTTCACTTCAGAATTTGGCTCTCTGTCAGGCTAACACACACGGAAAGCTAGAGAAATTTGCTTTCATAAGCACTGAATGAAAGCAGAATTAAGTCCCGACGCTTCGCAAGCAGCTATGACTTTCCTTTTCTGAACTAAAGCTATCAGAAACTGTATCATATCATAAGTTTAAATAGCGTGTGAAGGAAATTCCATGTGAAAGATAAGGAGATTTAAAAAAAAAAGTACCAAGAAGTGGTTCCCTAACTACAGGGGTACACATCTGTTGAAGTACCATTGGTCAGAAATTTCCTGTTGTCATAATTTGATTTATGCAGCTTTCTAGTCTTACTAAGTACTTTTTTTTAAGATCTCATTGGTCTGCAATTCTGCAGCAAGCCTGTTCAATGTCCTTGTGAGATGAAAAACTCGAAGTGATTGTAATCAGAAATAGAAACAATAATAGCAAGCTTTCTGGTAAAGTAATCACAGCTGAGTTAAGCTTTGTGTAAACTGAAATCAGACTTACCAAGACTCTATCACATTTACTGCTTAGGAATCTATAAATGTTAGAACGTATCAGTTCGAAGTTCCCAATGGTGTAACGCAGCTGGAACAAATACAAATTGTGTCAGTCTATTAAAGGCTAAATCTGTGACTACTGTGAGCAAAGTAACTGGGATTTGCAAGTGGGGTGATGATCTATCTGCTATGCACAGACAACCACATTTGTTACGTATAGAAATTCAGCACACATTTTTTAAAATCACAGATTCCTAATTTTAGATTTGAGGGAAAAGAGATGGCTCCTTGAGTCTTGTGATTAGAGGTCTAAGCTAGAACACAAGAGATTCTTGGCCACAAACTTGGGAACAGTATATTCAGCAGCCTCTGTCATGGATTATGAAACTCATATGAATAAAGCTCCATAGGCATAAAAACTGCCCACTTTACCAGACTGAAACTCTACAATTATGACTTCCTTCATAGTTAGCATACTTCCACCCTAAGAAAACTGGATAGTGGCAGATGCAGATAGTATTCTTATGATCTTCCTGCTAGGCTTCAGTTCAGAAAATATTTTGCAACATACCAAAGAAGTCCTGTTTGGTGCATTTTGATGGCGTTATTCCCTGAATTCCACTGATTTTGCCATGGAAGCAATACTGCAGGTAACCTGTTCCTGCCTAAATGAAATGTCCTACAAAAGGACAATTTAACCTATTCTTTTCTTTTGTTCCCCACACAGTTGAAATCTGTTGTTTCATTCCCTAAATACCTAAGATAAGCCTGTTTTCCCACCAGTTCAGGTATCCATTTTTTTTTTTTTTCCAGGGGAGCTGGATTGCTGATAGAATTTAGATACTGCCAAAAATCTGGTATCTAAAGTAGAACTATATACATAGAGTTTCAGAAAAAAAAAATATCTATTCATAATTGTTGCTAAGAGTGATTTTTTTTTTTTTAAAGAAGATGCCAACATTAGTTTTGATGCATCAGATTATCAGAACTGACCTGTATGGCCTTACCACAGGAAAAAAGGGAGAAAGATGTCTTGGATTCATCACAAGAGGCCACTTAAAAACACTGAATTGACAAAGTAAATAAGGTGACATTCTATTTCTATCCAAGATGTGTTGGAAGGTTAAACGGCAAAGCAGAATTCCCTTCATTGCCTTGGCCAATGCAGAAGAGACAGATGACAGCATTTTGGCATCCTCCCTCGTCAGAAAGAAAAGGTTTTTGAAGACATGCCTAATATTTGAGGAGATAAGACATTCTACTCAATAACATTACAGTCTTTCAAACTCATGGCATATCATTTTAGAGTGAACACTGGAGAGGATTTGAAAGATCTGGCCCATAGCCAGCTCCCTAAATTATTTAGTCTTTGCTGTCCAGAGTTTTTTAGTACTGGAGTCATACAATGTACTAGAGATTTATAAAGATTATGTTTTAACTCGATTTCAAAATGCAAGTTCATTATAGATTTTTTTAAACTTATTGCTATCGAAATGCTTTGAAATTCTCTAAATGAAACACTTCATTCAATGAACTGCACATAATAAGTTTCTAACTTTTCATTTGTGAATTCTTTTTTTTTTTTAAATTATGGTTTTTATTCAGGATAAGGAAAATATATCCATAAAATATCAATGTGATGTGAAAACTATTCCCTGCCCTCCTTTATGGGAAGCTTAGGGGATTTTCTGTTTTAATTATGATTTGCACTTTAGACAATCACATCATATATAAGAAACATGACCAGAGGCTCTGCTGGTATTTTCTTCCATTGGAATTACAAATAAGACACAGTTGTGCAGCTCCGTGGGACTGACTGAATTTCTCATACTTTTTAAATCCACACATTTTTTATAGCATTGTTATGAGAAGAGGCAGAAAATGAATGTAATTATTCCTTTGTTCTATTCAAATGGGGTTGATTTCTGGTGCTTTTACGAAGATTCAGCTTTACTTGCAGCTCTTCTTTGGTGGTTGTTCTTGTACGCCATTTTTCCCTGACTACGTTTATTAGACGGTTGTCCGTTCACCAAAAGAGAGATGATTGTGTTTCAATAAAGAAATTACCTTCTTCTACTCAGCTTTTGATTCATAAAGTACTTTGTAACAAGAGAAAAGTACTGATCTCAAAATATGGAATGTGAAAACAATCTTACAAAATAATTCAGATGTGACAGTACTCATGATCCTCCATGATGTGATAGACACCATGGGGGATACAGAAGACCCACATCATACCTACATTGTGATCCTTTTTGCTCAAAGTGAAAAATCCCTATGTTTTCCCTATCAGAAAAAAAAAATTAAGAAAAAAATTTAAGAAAAAAAAAAGATTTAAGTAATATACTTTAGTTATGAAGCCTAAAAGCTATGCCACAGTGGATGCAGAGACAGATCAGTCCAAAGGCAATCTTTAATGATTCGCATATGAGAATGCTCATTTAAAGCACAGAGAATGTTTTCAGTTTCCTTGTGAAAGTTAGGTAAGAAGTACATTTTTATGGCATTAAATTGAATTCCTTAATGGTCTCATGCTTGCAGGAATAAAACTGATTGAGCAGTATATGTAAACTCAGCTTGAAGACCACATTCAAATATTGCAAGTCATTTCCCATTCTGTAAGGAAATATTTGCCTAAGAAGTGACATAGTTTTAACCTAGTGTTTCATTTTCTCATTTTAAATTCAGCGTTTAATTAAAAAAGATCTCTGAGGATTAAAAACTACTGAATGATCCTATAAATAGTTGCACTTTACAGTTGTTTTACTTCCAGCTTGTGCTTTTATGCAAGACAATGAAATGAGGCGGCATCCTTGATTATACAGTCAAAAATACTTGAGCTTTATGTGGAGGACAGTTACTAACAACTAGGATATTCACTTAGGGCTTAGTAGGGACTAAATTTGGGTGTTTATGGTGGATCTTATCTTCTTACCCCTCAACGCTATTCAACACATTTTTAACTTTGAAGTAAATGAGAAATGAACTGCTTCAGAGCCTGGAGAACCTGACTTTTAAATTAGGGCCAATACTGATGAGCAGCCAAATAATTCTTCCAATTCACCACATGGGGAAGGTTGCATTTAAGCTGTGTTCTCCTTTAGGTTATCCCTGTGTACATATCTTTTTGTCATTAAGATGTAAAAGATACTGGGAACTTACTCAGCTTGCTACTGAGAATTTTGTTTGCTTGTAGTGAAATGAAGCCACCTTATACATTCTTAATACTCTGTTCAAGACTTTTCAGGCAATATATAGTCCCTGATACTAAAGTTATGGTGAACTGAAAAAACCCCACCTGCCTTAATTCTGCATATCTGATATTCATAATGCTGAAACCTCAGCTCAGTGGGAAACTGCATATCTGCCTTGCCTCCACCTTGGAACTTTAATGAGAGAGATGAGATACAGAGGCCACAAAACTGATTTACCTCCAAAGACATCTTTACTTCAAGATACGCTTCACAGTTCCTTCTGACCTATTCTTGGTACATCACATAGTTACAGGCAGCACCTCCTGCAAAGCAGTGCAGGTACAGCTCTCTGTGTTGTGCTGGCAGCCTTATTCCACTGCAGTCCAGTGAAGTCTTGCTTACAGTTACAATACGCACCCAAAGACTGCCCTAGTTGAGTGAAATATCCACCTTTTCATGAGGAAAGCCTATAAACAGGCCTTAAAATAAGGCAGATTCAAGCTTCTTGTCTCTTGTCTTTTCAAGGATGCACATACATTGACATTGCAAAGGGGTACGACACCTTGATCAATATAAAAAATCGTTCCTTTTTCTGCTATGTCAAATGGATTAGGAAGGATAAATAATGAGGAGGGAAGGCAGGACACAAAAATTCTGTGAAACCCAATACAAAAGGACCTGTTGGGCAGATATACAACTGCCCAACACTCAAGGATCTCACTGAGGGGACAGATTGTCACCACAGTGATAAAAACTCAAGCACAGAGCTGTATTTTGTCCTCCTTTACCTCCAGACATAGTTTTTCCCTCTGGAAACAAATTTCCAAATAAACTTAAAAACTCACAGCAGTGCTTAGTATACATGTACATACATTCTTATATGTAGAAAATGAACCTATATCAGTCTGCAATGAGTGAGAATTTAAGACACTGACAAAACAGCATGATAATACCAACATGCAAGTGCCAAGTCTGTTGCTGCCATGAATGACATGGTTTTTGACTGATTTAGATCAGATATCCAGTGCACAGCAGTTGGAAGATGTGCTGTGTCTCGGAGAAGCCTCTGATTCCCAGCCAACAACCAGAATTAAAATAGGTTTTTGACTTTATAATCTGATTGCACAGTGGACTGCAGAATTAAATTCTGCATGCAATTTGGATATGCTACATAGATTTGCAGTATAATAGGCACAGTTTTGTATAACCTACTTTGATTCCATCCAAAGGAAAAAGCTTGTAGCTGAACTTGAGTTAACGTGCCAATTATTCAGTATTCTCCTTACCTTGCTAAGCACTGTTCAAAAGTAGGTCGCAGAGGAGGAAAAGTATCCAATTTGTATGTGAAGTCTAATGTATTTGTGTGAAATGTTTTTATGAAAATAAATGAGTGAAGGAACAGAAGTTCCCATTAGCGAGCTTTACAAATTTCCTAGTTTGTGCATTCTATTTAGTGCAAGGTGAACAGGAAAAAAAAAGAAAGAAAAATTATACGTTTTGATAATATTGTAGGCACCACCTGGAATGGCACCACCACAGAAAGAAGACCCATAGTAAGGGAGAATAGCTGTCACAAAGGCAGAATTGAGCATCTCAGGTAAGAAATTACTTGCTTGTTCTGCCTCTAGTGATTCTATCACTTGCCTTTCTTACAGGTAGGAGTTTGTGATGATGAAATAGAATCATAGAATGGTTTGGGTTGGAAGGGACCTTTAACGATCATCGTTCAACCCCTTGCCATGGGCAGAGACATCTTCCACTAGGTCAGGTTGCTCAAAGCCCCATCTAACTTGACTTCGAACACTTCCAGGGATGGGGAATTCACTACCTCTCTGGGCAACCTGTTTCAGCGTTTTACCATCCTCATCATAAAGAATTTCTTCCTTATGCCCAATCTGAAGCTATCCTCTTCCAATTTAAAATTATTGCCCCTTGTCCTGTCATTACAGGCCCTTGTAAAAAGTCTCTCTCCATCTTTCTTATAACCCCTTTTTAAACATTGAAATAAATTGCATGCATTCTCTTGCTATATTCTTTTTCATGATGACATCAGAACACAGACAAAGTAGATGGCAACTGTATAGGTACATAGCAAACAAAGGGATAAAATATGTTTGAGTAAGGTTATGTTAAATGTGTTAACACTGAGGTCGCTGAAAACGGAGAAACAACTTCTCAAAGATTCAAGTGAAACCTGGCACATCGAGATCTATCCCAAATGCAGCACTGGACTATGCATGAACCTAAATATAAAATGGATTTAAATATTCGTGGAAAACTATCTTATTCCCAGTAGGAGCTTTACGTTGAGTAAGTTTGTGATCACATTTATTTTTAAAAATATAATAGTGCTTGGTCTAGAGCTTAGTGGTTATGGATTTATGTTTTATTATTTGCATAACCCTATTGTAGGTGTGAACACATATCTTCACATATTCTAACACACACAAAAATGAGTCCCTTCACAATGAATCCTGATCAGAAGATTCATGCAGCTACTTAGACAAGAAGCATGAAATAGCTCTTAGTTATTAGAATCCGAGGGGTTTTTTGTTCCACTTTTATGTTTCATTCTCAATTTATTAAATCCTCCCTTATTTGTTATTTCCTACTCTAAGCAGCAGACTTTGGGTTCTGTTTTGGGAGCTTCTGGGGACAAGGTCCATGATCATTGCAGAACACCTGAAAACCCTCTGAGGGTGCCTTCTCCTATCAGACAAGGCCAAGGTAAGGGCAGCCACAGGGGTGTGCGCCTGAGAAAGTGCCAGCATTTTCTAATGAGAATGATGAGAACCCTTGACCTGGGGTGCCTGTAGCCTTTGCAACTGACTCATTACTAGGGAGGTTCAAGCACCTGTTAGCTGGTTCTTGGGAGAGGTCTATATAAGAACCAGGCCAAAAGTACAGCCAACTAATGCAGCAGCTTGTGCAAGAGGCTGCAGAGAAGGGGGCCTCAGCTGAATTTGTTCCAGCATAAATAGTCACAGGTATGGTGGTGACATGCCACAGGGTAATTTTCCTAGCAGGTGCTGGAGTAGCTGCCCCTGCCAAAGCAGAGGTTTTGATGCAGATGGAGCTTTGGGTGGTGGATGCAGGTCTCCAAGTCACAGGCTGCAGGGCCTATCTTTGATGACAGGAGAGATGGCCTTCCTTCTTGTAGGTCTGCTGTCTTGGAGGAGCTGTGCCACCAAGCACAGGAGTTGTGGAAGGAAGAGAGCAGTATCAGAGAAGGAAGGAATACGGTATAGAAGGAAGCTATGCAGTATTAGAGAAGATGAAAAGGAGATAGACAGGATCTTCTCTGGCATGCAGCAGCTTGAAGAACCCTGGAGCCCAACTGCTGTAGAGATGCAGGCAGTGTCCACACCTCATATTTAGGTAACTGCCTCTGGAGAAAGCAAAGGATGAAAGCTGGTGACTGCTGGCACCAGGAGATGGGGCTCCTGCCCCATCTAATTGTTTACAACTACAAAATAGGTTCACTGCACTCAAAGTTGAAGAGGAGCCACATGTGGCACAGATCACAGGATCATTGGAAAGGACCTTAAAGAACTTTTGCTTGAAGGCACCTGACCCTAACTCACGCACGACCACCAGGAAGAAGCAGTGAGTGTTTAGAGTGGGCAGCTCCTTGCTGCAGGGGACAGAGGCACTCATCTGTTGACCTGACCTGTCAACTAGAGAGGTTTGCTGCCTGCTGGGGCCCAGAACTGGGATAATGTGGAGGGACTGCCAAAGCTTGTCTGACAATCTGACTACCACTCCCTGCTGTTCTTCCATACGGTCACCAGTGATACTGCAAAGGGAAACCTGGAGAGTATCAAAAGTGACTACCGAGCTCTGGGAGCAGCAGTCAAGGGCATGGGGGCCCAGGCAGTGTTCTCCTCAGTCTTGCTGGTCAGAGGAAAGGGTGTGGGGAGGAGGACACTGATAATATAGGTCAGTAGCTGGCTGCAGAGCTGATGTTGGTGACAGGGTTCTGGGTTTTGTGACCATGGGACCCTGTTTGCAAATCAGTGTCTGCTTGGGAGGGGTGGGATCCACCTCACTAAGCAGGGGAAAGCTACCTTTTCTGAAATGGCTGACCTAGTAAGAAGGGCTTTAAAGTAGGAATGCTGGAGAAGGGAGAGAAAGTCACCAGCAGCCCTGTGAGAGTGTGATGCAAATGGCTGATGACCAAAGAGCCTGGAGTGATGTCATGTGAAAGTATCACAAAATCAACAAAACAGGGCTTAAGCAGCCTCACCTCCACCGTTTTTATGTAAGCGAGGAAGTGCCTACAGTGCACCATTATGGAGAAATCCCCAAAGCCCTTTCTGGGAAATCAGTGTGCTGGGACGCCTCTCTAAAGTGCCTGTACACTAATGTGCACAGTATGGGGAATAAACATAATGAGTTAGCTCTGTGTGCAGTAGCATGGCTATGATCTTGTTGGGCTCACAGAGACATGGTGGGATGGCTCCCATGACTGAAGGTGTTGCAATGGAGGGATCCAAGCTCTTAGGAAAGACAGGTTAGGAAGATGAGGAGTTGGAGTTGCCCCTAATATGAGAACAGCTGGAGTGCATGGAGCTCTGCCTGGGGACGGATGATGACGCAACTGAGACTTTATGCGTTAGGATTTAAGAGAAGATAGGTAAGGGTGACATTGTCATGGGTGTCTGCTATAGGCTGCACGATGAGGAAATGCAAGTGGATGAGGCCCTCTACAGACAGGTAGGAGCAGCCTCATATTCACAGGCCCTCATCCTTACGGAGAATTTTAACCACTGTGATATCTGCCAGAGGCACAATACAGCAGGGCATAAGCAACTGGAGGCTCCTGGAATGCATTAACAAAAACTTCCAGACCCAAGTGATAGAGCAGTCAATGAGGAGAGGTGCTCTGCTGCACCTCATACTCGCCAACAAAGAGGGACTCAATGGGGATGTGAAGGTCAAAGGCAGCCTTGACTACAGTGACCATGAGATGGTGAAGTTCAGGATTCTGAGAGGAGGGAGGGGGCAAAAAGCAAGATCACAACCCTGGACTTGAGGAGAGCAGACTTTGGCCTCTTTGGGCATCTGCCTGGGAGAGTCGTATGAGATAAGACCCAGAGGGAACAGAGGCCCAAGAAAACTGGGTAATATTCAAGTATAACCTCCTTCAAGCTCGATGAATGGAGTAGGGGACCTGGTGATACAGGACACAGAAAAGGCTGAAGTACTGAGTGCTGCCTTCAATCCCAGGCCCCAGAGACCTGGGAGGAAAGTCTGGATGAAGGAAGTCATACCCTTGGTGGAAGAGGATCAGGTCAGGGAACAGTTAAACAAACTCAACGTACATAAGTCCATGGGCCCTGATGGGATGCACTCATGAAAGCTGAGGAAGCTGGCTAATGTCATCGCAAGGCCACCCCATTATCTTTGAACAATCATGACAACTGGAAGAAATGGCTGAGGACTGGAGAAAAGCAATGGTCACTCCTGTCTTATAGAAAAGCAAGAAAGAGGACCCAGGGAACTACAGGCTGGTCAGCCTCTCCTTGATTCCTGGGGAGGAGATGCAGCAGGTAATCCAGGAAACCATATTCAGGCACATGAAGGACAGGAAGATGATCAGGAGTAGTCATTATGGATTCACCAAGGGGAAGTCATGCTTGACTACCTGATCACCTTCTGTAATGAAATGATAGGTTTGCAGATGAGGGGCAAGCAGTGGATATTGTCTACATAGACTTCAGTAAGGCCTTTGACACTGCCTCCCTTAAGGTCCTCATAGAAAAGCTGTTGAAGTATGGGCTAGAGGAGCAGACAGTGAGATGAACTGAAAACTAGTTGAATAGCTGGGCCAACAGGGTTGTGGTCAGTGGTATGAAGTCTAGTTGGAGGCTAGAAACTAGTGATGTATTCCAGGGAACAATCCTGGGTCCAATCCTACTCAACATCCTCATTAATGTTCTGGAAGGTGGGGCTAAGTGTACCCTCTGCAAGTTTGCTGATGATATAAAACTGGGAGGAATAGCTGATATGCCAGAGGGAAGCATGAGCTGACAAACTGGAGAAATGGGCTGACAGGAACCTCAGGAAGTTCAACAAGGGGAAATACAAAGTCCTGCACCTGGGGAGGAACAAGTCCATGTAGCAATACATGCTGAGGGCCTCCCAGAAGGAAAGATGCTTGGCAGAAAAGGACCTAGAGGTCCTGGTGGACACCAAGTTGAACATGAGCTAGCAGTGTGCCCTTGGTGGCAAAGGTAGCTAATGGTGTCCTGGGCTGCATTAGGAGGAGTGCTGCCAGCAGGTCAAGAGAGGAGATCCTTCCCCTCTGTTCAGCACTAGCGTGGCCACACCTGGAGTCCTGTGTCCAGTTCTGGCTTCCCCAGTACAAGACAGACATGGACATACTGGAGAGCATCCAGTTCCAGCATCCAGCAAAGATGATGAAAGGAGACTGGATCACCTCATATGTGAAGAAAGGCTGAGGGAGCTGGGACTGCTCAGCATGCAGCAGAGAAGGCTCAGAGAGGATCTCATCGATATACATAGATACCCAAAGGGAGGGTGTAAAGACGGAGCCAGGCTCTTTTCAGTGGTATCTGGTGACAGGTCCAGAAGCAATGATCACAAGTTGAAACACAGGAGGTTCCCTCTGAACTTCAGGAAACACTTTTTTTTTTTTTTTTTTTACTGTGTGGGTTACTGAGCACTGGCACAGGTTGCCCAGGGAGGTTGTGCAGTCTCCATCCTTGGAGATATTCAAAAGCTGTCTGGACAAGGTCCTGGGCAACTGGCTGTAGGTAGCCCTGCTGGAGTAGGTGTGCAGAATCATGACCAATAGGCAAGGCAAATACAAACTTGCTTATGTGAACATGTAGGGCTAAATGAAACCTGGCAAGAGCCATACACTGTATTATAATGACACAGCGTATCTAAGTCAGTGAAAATAATTCCCTGTGCCCTTTCACTGAATCCCTTGACCTGCAACTGCAAGCCACCATACATCGTACTTGCCAACATGTTACATGTCATGGCAAGTAACCATATGATACAGTTTATACACCTCTGTTTTATTCTGTAGACTTAGTGTTGCTCTAATTCCTCTTTTTGTTTTGGACACCTTTGATATTTCACCTGTATTGATGATGGAAACAGCCATGTGAGGAAGGTATTGCTTTTGCACTATATTGCTAATAATGTCCTGGGCTCTGTCTTACCACCAAGTTGAACTTGTGGATGCAGAAATAAAACACACTAGGAAATGACTTACCCTCCTTCTTCAGAGTATTTGTGACCAAAGGCAAGGATGTCAGATGCCCGGCCGCTGCCATCGCATATCACAACAGGAACAGGAGGAGTGTCTCTCAGGTACTCCAGAACGATTGAGATAACATTGGGACCTCCTTCCACAATGAGGGCCACCACTGGAACCCCTTGACCAATTCCTGGAGTACAAGAAAGAAACAAACGAAAAAACCCAAACAAAAAAAAGAAAAGGAACAAAAAAATGCGAAGCCAGCAAAGCAAACAAAACATAACAGAAGACAGAAAAAAAATTAGCAGACTGAAATTACTGCATTGTGACTGTACGCTCTTATGTTAGAGAAAATAGCATTTGGAAAATCACAGATTTTAAGGACAAAAGGGACCAGTGTAGTCACCTCATCAGTTCCACCACATGAAACTGGATTTTCTAGAATTATCTTCTGTTTTAAATACAATAGTTATGGTTGAAATAGACTATGAATTCTTGGAATCTTGGTTTGAAACCATAAAGAATCTTCCACAATTCTTCCTAACACATTCAGAATCATGACTTTACAGCTTGCTTGTAACCTAGACTTTGCATGGTGTCACTTTCCAATCACTGGGTCTTCCAGTAGCTTTGCTTGCTGTTTTAAAATCCCCTCTATGATATTTTTGTTGCTGTATTAGATACATTTTAAGGTTGCAGCTGGATAGCCCTTTAACGTTCTCTTTGATAAACTAAACATACTCTGTTACAAGTCAATGTAGTACTAGTTGGTCTCACAGGTTTTTTTGGAATTATCTCCAAATTTTGCAGCATATTCCTTGATTTGCAGACCCCACACCGGGGACATTGCTCCAGAGAGAGCTGAACTAGTAGAACCAGAGGAGAGAGATCTTCAGTTTCAATACTTGTGGTATGATTAGATGGCAGCCCTCTGCAAAATTTGCAGCACAGACTTTGCCAGGAAAGTCTTGTGGATTTATTGAAAGGCAATCTTACACCAGGCTGGTGTTAAGATGACTGAAAAAGCTTTTATGGTTGTCACTTCTTGACCAGCCAAGACATGGGGACATTCAAAATGACTCGGGTGGTAGAACTAGTTGAACATTTTCTATTAGCATTCTTCTTGTCGATAGAAAGACTTTTTCCTTTTAAACTAACTTTTCCTAATAAAAACTGTGTGCATTCTCTCCAAAATTTTGATGTTTCACTGAAAAATAAAAAGAATGCTCCAAACTATTAATAGTTGGGTTGGAAAAAGTTGCATGAAGCCATGAAGCCACGCAACAACAAGGTTTAATGTGACTGCCTCTGGTTTCCATTTAGAGGGAGTTCAGTCCACAGAAGCAAAGGTAAACCTATGAGGCTGGAATATTCAATCTGGTTAGACCCTCTAGAAATATTCACAAATTAAATGATTTTTGATAGCCACAAAGATTTGTAAGGATTTTAATTACTGTCAAAAAATGAAGTGAACTGTTTAAAAAAGAAAAAGCCCAATTCTTATATGCAACAGCAAAATATTGTAAACACTTCCTGCACCTCTTTACAAACAAACACTGTGTTTCCTGGAGAGGCTCTCAGCTTTGTTATGGCTGTATCTGCTGTCAGTTTGTGGCTATTTATGTTAAGAAAATGACAGCGGAGTTATAAAATCCAGACTAATGAAAGAGAGTAAAAAGGGTAGAATATAACAAGGTGATTAACAGAAAGATTTGCACAGAGATCACTGATTTTTTTTTGTTAATATTAAGGATTTCCCTGACTTGCTGCTCTACCTAATCATTAAGTTCTTTTGGTGGTTAAGTTCTTTTCCAAGGTCTCAGTGGAAAAGCAGTTTTGGGGAATGAAGCTAAATGAGAAAGGAAAATTAAGAACTTTGCTTAAGAAGAGTGAATTATAAGTCTGATGGGTTAATCTATACCACATGTTTTTCCATTAACTTTAAGGAATTTAAGCTAGTGATAAATTTTATTTTGCAAATTTGTGTTGTTTACCTACATTAATTTTAGTTATGCTTAAAATTGTATCCCTTAAAAGTACATTCTCTAAATTAGCAACGAAAAAAACATTTTTTCTGAGAATCTTATAAATAATATGATTTTATTCCCATATCAATACATGTAATATGATACGTTTAGTTGCAGTTGAGCATGCAGCAGAGAACTTGTCACAAGTCTGCCCAGGTTGTCCTTTGCCACCAGGTGACAAAAGAAATGTTGTTTATGGTTATGTCTAGTACAAGAATATTTTTTTTGTAAGACAATTGCTATCAGAAGATGAATAAAAATGAAATTCTTAGTGCAGAATATTTTTCTTTATGATACTTCCCAAAATGATCAAATGGTGGCTGATGAGAGACTCTCTTCAGCTGAAATTTTAATACAGAATTGTAAGGAGATATTTTATAATTTAATTTCTAGTTGTCTGGCTAATGTAATGTTACCAAGTTTTTTGAACTCTTGTGGTGGTGCAGCCCCCCAGGCCACTCTGAGATTTCAGGATAAGCCTTGTACACTGCCATTGTGCTGTTACCTTGGGCGGAGGTGTCAGGTTCTCCCTGACCATGCCTGGGCCATCTTCGGCCTGAATGCTATACCAGAATGACTCAGCACAAATTGTGACCAGAATGGGAAATGCTGACCAAAAGTCAATCATCTCGAGACCCTGTAAATAGCCATCCAAAGTGAGACCCTTTGAGCTCTCGGGGACCACAGTGGGCTGTGTGACCCAGTATCTCTCCCTGAATTGGGGCACCTCTTAGGGTAAATTCTGCAGAAATTGGCAGATTGTCAACTGGTAATTTTGTGAGGACTCAAAGGCCTGATTTTGCATGGTTCGCTGACTGTCCCTTGATGAATGTCAGCATATAAAGTGAGTAATTCATGAAACTCATGAAAGGGGAAATTTCGATCACAGGTTAACTTCTGTGAGTAAACGTGTGTGCGCAATTTGACTCAGAATTGTTTGTCTGTCTGTGTGTGATGTGATTTAACCTCCATCCATATGTGCAACCCTGCTGCAAGTTTTTGGGTGACCTCACCATTCTCGAATCTTTAACAAAGTCGCTATCTGGATTGTAACAAATTCCATTGAATCTCTGTTAAACTAGCTGACGACTAAGTGTTATTAAAAATAACACACCCTAACCTTGTACAAAATATTAATAAATCCTGAATTTCTGCTAAACCAAAACCTTGTTTGCGACAGTGGTAAAAACAAGTGATTCTACACATACAATTCTTTAGATATGAACTGTTGGCCAAGTCTGGGACTAGGAGTAGATCCAGCCACAGTTAGATTCCTCTCTGAAAAGGAGGTTAGAAAGCAAGGAGGTCTACTCTGAACTTTCTGACTCCACGGGAGTCTTTTCTTCCTCTTTTTAGCTCTTCCCTGGCACCATATAGCCAATACTTCTAGCATTTTTCATTTTGCTGGTAGTATTTCTAAGATATGAGTTCTTAGTAGTTGAATAAAGATTTACCTTCTCCATTCTTGTTTCAGTCCTCCTGGTAAAAGACATATCCCAGAGCAGATCTGACATGAACTCTGACTAGGAGGCCCACAACTTGCTGAAACATTACATCAGCATTTCTCTTTGGCAGATGGAAAATGACTGGTAGGGTCCATTTTATTTCATTATGGACACCCCCC
>NW_009630546.1:0-8283 GCF_000690535.1 Cariama cristata
TTTACCTTTTCCCAGTTCTCCTCCCCATCTGAGTGGGGCAGGGGGAGAGGAGCGAGCAGCTGTGTAGTACTTAATTACGGGCTGGGATTAAACCACGACACCTTTCCAAAAGACTGGTGCTGGTAGTGCCGTATCCCCGCTCTCCCTGTTCTGACTCCAGGGGCTGGCAGTGGAGATGTCAGGAGATGCGCTGTGCAGAACTTGAGTTGGCTTCGGGCGCAGGTACTGTTACCCTATGGCACAGTAGTGAATCTGGAGATAGGAACAGCAGAGCACATGTTTGATTGTGCTAACACAAGGAGAGGAGAAAGTAGTTCCCTTTGAGGGAGATCTGGTGCCAGATTTCAGCTATGAGTGAGACTTTCTTTTTGTTCCTGGAAAGTATGATGCAGAGATTGAAAAAATGCAAAAGATGATTCCAGCTCTTTGTATTACATTGAGGATGCAAAGAGCCACGGGTTAGAAAACACCTGCTATTCATTTGTCTTGTCTTTTAGCAAAATATAATTCTCTTGTTGATTTAATCTTCTTATAAGGAACAATAGCTTTTTCTTACCTGGGATCACAGGAAAATTAATGTAACTTACTGTAGAGTGAGTACTCTTTACACACAGTGTCATTAAAAATGTGAAGTTTGCTGAAGCGTGGCAAGACTCTGTGTTGGGACTGGAAAGCCACTCCTCGTCTCATTTCTTCAGCTGCAGCCGCTGGATCCCTGCCTTTGCTTTTCCTCTCCTCTTCCAAAGGGTGATTTGCACCATTTCCTCTTTGCGGATTTTTTCCCTTGGTATGGTGTCTTCATTCCAATGCTAAACTAACTTGTGAATGCCTCTTGGGGAGGAAGTAGGTGATGTGAATGCTTTTTATTTATTTTGTTAAAAGTCTTTGGCAAACACAATGTGTGGAGAGTATTCTGTATATGCTGGAAGCTGGAGGAGAAAGGAAGGAAGGGGTTTTTGCAAGAGAAAAATTGGCCAAAATCTTCCTTTCAGTTACGATTAATAGGTTTTTCTTTTGGGCTCAGAATGCTGTGTTTGTATTCAAATTAAGTGGTTTCCAGGGGGGAATTCCAGGAATAGATGTGGGGAGGGGATAAAAACACTTTCCAGAAAGGATGTTGGAAGTGCACGGTACTGAATTACATGCTGTTTGTGAATCTCATCCCTGTTTTGTTTTCTTCTGTCATCTGGAGGCTGTGGTGTCTCCTCTGTATGCCGAGCTCGGGGGATGAGGACTGTCTTTTCTCAGTGTTCGAGATGTCCTCAGTGCTCCACAAAAATGACAGGGTAGGATGGGCAGGTGCTAGAAACCAGTGTCGCCACTGCAGCTGCTGGTGCATCCCAGCTAGGTGGGGTCCTTCTCTTGCAGTGAAGGTGGTAGAGTTCTTGGGCAGGCAATGGTGAGCAAAACAGGCCTGTTACTCCTCTGCAAAGTGCTCTGAGACCTGTGGCCAGGCGCTTCCCCCACCCCCCCCCTTGTGATGCTGCACCCGTGATGTGTTTTTTCTCCTGCTGGGAACTGATGTTCACTTGGATTTCTGTATGAGAACTGGAAGTAGGGCAGAGGCTTCACCTGTGTTTTGCTTAGCTTGCTTTTTCTACGTTTTCCTCACAGGGGCCATTTTCCTTCATGGAAGACAGGAAAGCTAGTTGTTGCTGTACCTATAATTGAAAAGTATGTTACTACTTGTTCTAAAGCCTTTGTGTGTATAGGATGGGATGTGAGAGAGGATTGTACTACATGATCCCTTCTGAATGTTGGAAGCAGAAATCATAGCATTCCTGTCTTCTGTGGGAGACTTGTCTGCATTGCCTTTAACATCCCTCTCCCTCCTGCCTTTTCCTTGAAACCCTGTATACAAGTGATTTTTGCCTTTCTGGGCTTAGCTGACTTTCTGCAGTGGTGAGGAAGCAGCGTGTTCCCTGATATGCCATCTGTCCTGGCAGTACGTGTTTTGAGAGAGGAGATGGCAGGCTTCTACCTTCTTGTAAAGTGTGAGACGGTAGAGATGCCTACGCACAATATGAAATTCCGTTGCTGGCTGCTGCATATTTGTGCCCTCATCCTTGATAATTGAGTCGGGCAGACACATTTGTCCTGGACCAGCTTTGTTGGCTGGAAAGGTCCCCATCAGAGACATGCTGCATCAAACTGCCTCTGTCATCAAGTGGTAAAGAAAGTAATTAAATGATAAAGGGGGTGGGGTGGGGGGGGAAGGACTTAAAAGCGTACGCTGTGATTTAGGTGACAGCTTGCTGCTGGGAGGACTCATGCTTGACGGCAACTGCACGTTGTTAGTTCTCTGTATTTTCTTTGATTTAAAGCTTCGTGCTAGTAATCTAATTAACATTGAATTGGATTTCCAGTACAGTAGCTTGTTTGGTTCAATAAGAACACATTCATACTAAAGGTTAATGAAAAGAATTTTGCTTTCATTGAATTCATTAAAAGTGGTTCTACAATCAAGGCTTACTAATGGAAAAGAGATTAAATATTCATGTCTATAAATTTCTCGTGTCATTTGTGATTTTCCTTAATCTCTGCCTCCTTGGATTGGATTCCGAAAGTGTCTGAAAGCTCTAATGAAATACCAGTTTGGATATTAATTAGAGATTTATCCTGTTTAACTAGAAGGATTTCCACAGATGTATACTTGATGTATCTTCAGCACAGGTTTCTATTACAGATGGAGAGAAATAGCGATGAGGTCTTACTCGTGAAAGCAATACTAGGAGCCAATCTCAAGGAGCAGTATTATGTTCTTAAAGGACTTTTTAAGAAATGCAAACAATGTTTTATCTTCTGTTCTGACAGCTTTATTTGTGCTATTGAAGTAGCTTTGAATGAACCAAAATTACAGCAAAGTTTGCATCAGAAAGGTATTAGCTGGACATGAAGATAAAGCCTGAATAATGGGCATCAAAGGTGCTTAAAGGTTCAAGACATTTTTATAACATAGTGTCCAGATGTATGTGCTACAAATATACCCGAGTGTTTCGAGTAAATATTGGATTGTGGTTTCTGTGATCTCTTACCCAGTAGCTCTCAAGGAAAGTCGGGATACGCTTTGAGCCGGGGTTTTGCCATTGCTTTATGTGTGAGCAGAACATGTTTCTGCAGTTCTTGCTTTGTGTGTAGGTTCTTAGTGGCCCAAAATAGGGAGATGTGGAAGCTCTGTTTGGGAATGCTTTGCAACTGCATGTTGATGTCACTGCTGATGTAGAAACGGAAATACATAGTAGGAAGAGATAGAAGTTATTTTGAAGGTATTGCACATTCCCATGAAGTGTTTCCTTGGAAAGCAAGAAACAAAATAAAATGCTCTTGTGTAAACGTGTTCAAAATTATGAGTGTTGCCTCAATCTAAGAAGTGCATATATATATATATACATGCACACACACACGTGTGTATATATATGTATTTTATATATGTGTATATATACTGGACCCAACAAGTGGGACAATGCTGAGCAGGGTTGCATTAGGGGATGTGTGTGGAGGAAGAAGGTTCGGCTCCTGTCTGGGTATTTGCATTGTGTTTCATTGCAACTTGAGCTTTCAAGTACATTTTGGTCTCTGCTAGTACTGAATGTTTGTATTGGATTCATTGGCAAGAACTGATGAGAAAGGAAGCAAGGTGTTTGTATGCTGTGTGAGTCAAGAGAACAGAAATGGAGGTCTCGAGAATGAGCATTTGGTTGTAAGTAGTTAAGAATAAGTAATTGGCCAAGTCCAAGGGGAAGGCTTTGCCTTAATAGTAATTGCCGTCCTTGGTCTCCAGAAGAGTTCAGAGGCCCTGTAGAGGTTGAGAAGGTCATCGCACTGAGAGGATAAGCAACTGGGTGGCAGTCACAAACCAAACCGTGGTGTTGGATTTTTCTGATAATAGCCAGCATGACCAAAGAAGCCAGAATGTGATCATGTAGCCCAGCATTCACCAGCATGAGGTCATGGGGAGATTTGTTATTCTTGACTTCTACCAATTATGAGTAATTGACATTTCTTCTTCCCTTTGGTTTTTCAGGCATACTTCCGACAGGGTGTGGCCCTTCAGTATCTTGGACGTCATGCAGATGCACTGGCAGCGTTTGCATCAGGACTGGCTCAAGATCCCAAGAGTCTTCAGCTTCTGGTTGGCATGGTCGAGGCCGCCATGAAATCTCCCATGCGAGGTAAGCACCAGGAGATTTTCTCAACGATGATCTGCTGCTGAGGTACTTAGAGGCAGTTGTTTTGCTCTATGGGTGACTCTGCCAGCATCAGAGGAGGGGAGAACCTGAGGCTGGAAAGGAAGGATTTCAGGATTTGACTTATCTGCTGAGTCAGCAGGCGCTGAAAAGGAGCCCAAAGGTGAAGGAGGAACAAAAAAAATTCTTCTGATTCAGTGGGACAGCAAGATGTGATACCCAGCTTGAGAGGCATGGGAGATGAATCAGACTGATGTTGTGCAGCAGTTCCAATTAAATCCTTGCTCATTTGTCTTTTGTCCGGTATCAGTGCAGATAGAGAGGTGTGTGCTGCTGTGGCCCTGGCTTTGTTATTTATTGGAACAACTTCCCGCAATGCTCTGGTGCTAGACCATTGGGAACAGGGAGTCTTAAATGCTCCGGGCCAGTGTTTGCCCAGAATAACACGTCAGCAGCTTTTCCATGGTACTAATGTCTCTCAAAACACAGCGTTCCAGAAAGCGGAAAAGGCTGCTCTGCTAATTCACTTACATTCAGCAAGAATGTTGAAATCACGTGGACCTTGAAGCCATATTAGTTGTACAGCATTTACCTCTCTTTCATAATGTCCCCATTTCCAGGTTTTTCCTCTCTAGAAGATGGAGGTAGTCTGCTGTTTGCTCTGTTGCTCTGTTTCTCTTGCGAGGTTTGTGTTGCAGTGTCCTAATGGTACTTCCCAGGAGGGAACATGGCAATTCTGTCATCAGCAGATGCTGCTGAGGGCCCCAGGGCTTAGGGGCCAAGAAGCACTGAAATGAAAAAATATCCCTGTTGATGTTTCCTTTTTTTATAGTGTTTTTTGCCATCCTCTGAAATGAGTTCATCTGGAAGTTTCTGTCCCATACAGCAATAACTTTGTGAAGCTAATTTAATTTGGTACCCAAAGCTACTGTAGCTGCTGCTTAGAATGCAGGTGATATGGTATTTCTGTGTAAGCATCCCCAAACCTGGCTGGCTGATCTCGCTGTCCTGTTGCACTGCAGCTGTATAGTTACACTGTTGTTCCCTGCTGCAATTCTCAGTGTTGCTGCTTTCCAGTTGTTACCCTCCCACTGATTTGGCAGATTTTTAGATCAGCCTTGGTTATAAAGTACTAGTTTTACTTTGAGAGCATGTATATACTGTACTGCTGTAATGACTGTTCAGAGTCTTGGTCCCACTGTGCTATGCACTCTGCAAGCACTTAAGGAGTTGTTATGTGTTGTTCTGGTCCCCTTTCCAAGAGCTTGCTGTCTAGGAGAGACATAAGAGAGATCTCCGGGTATTGTCTATGGTTTAAAATCAGTCCCTTGTAACTTGATTGCACCAGAATAATAGATTTGTTCGAAGCCATGGATAGACTGATGTGAATGGTAGCTTCCAGGACACTTGCAATCAGAGAAAGAAGAGGAGCAACCAGAAAGGCAAAGGGGCTATAATGTCAGTGGTGTGCTAAAGATTATTAAATGGAGTCACTGAGGGATTCAGGAGGCATGGGTCCACAGCATGTAGAGATGATGAAACTCCCTTCCCCAATAACTGAATCACTGTTGCTGCATCTTTCACCTGTTTGTGGCTATGTTTCTTCCCTTACCGTCTGCTCTTGTACAAGAGTAGTACTCCATGTCTATTACCATGCTGATTCTCCCTTTCCTACTGGACTTCAGGGTTACCGGAAGCATTTCTCTTGTGTTTTCCTTTTTCTTTCTGCCTCCTCGTCTGTACCCCTCTCTCTCTCTCCTATGTTTGCCTGAATTGCCCACCTAGTATCGTAAGTAAGTTCCTTAAGACAGGAACTGAGTTCATACCTGGTCTTGCAGTGATAAGCATTGTAAGTGGTGGCAGGTTACAGCAGCTATTTCTGTCCTCTTACATCTGTGTTTAATCCCAGGATCTAATTGGGTGTCAGTAACTGGCGTCATGTTCACACTGTTTGCATCTTCAGGGAAGTGTTAAAATCCTCTTTTGTCATTGTTTATACACTTGGTGATTGTAGAGAGGCAGAAATGATGAAAACGGGGAGCAAGTGGCTTTCTGAGATTGCTGTGGTAGTGTTGATTACAGGTGAGAGCATCTAATCAAGAAATGCCACTTGATCAGCAAATTCTGGAATCCTGCTATATTGATGTCCTTATTGAAACATGCAGCCAAGAGGTTTTATCATCTGAATGATGGAAGCGGTTAGACCAATTATAGCTAGTCTGGCAGGTCCAGTGCTGTCATTTTGCAGGAGTACCTTCTCCTGCAGAAGAAGGAGCAGCTTCTTTCTGCAGTTTTTGTCACCTCTCTTGGTGCATGCGTGTTGTGTGCTGTGATATCTGGGCAGGCACAGATTTTGCAGACGTTCAGCTGAAAGTTTGTGCTGAAGGAGCAGAAACTGCAGTGCTCTTATAGACTGCTGGTGGCCCATTTCCAGTTTCCTAAAAAAACTCTACAGGTGTTTTCTGTATTCCTTCTGCCATGAGGCCAGTCTTCAGAGCTTAGTATGCTCTGCATGCTTGTGCTATCTTCCTGAAGTGCTTTCTGCAAAGGAGACATCAGCTTGCTAGTTGATCTGTCTTGATGTACTAGATATTGGATGATGCATTTGAGCCCTGAGTTCCCGTAATAAATCTTGGTTTGATTTGGGTAGTCTGGCCCTTAATTCACCTGTCGTTTGGTTACCAAAAAATGAAGATGAGTTGTAAAGATGATTTCTAGATGCAAAAGATGCAAATAACTTGGTTTGTTGAGTAACTCTGCCTTTTTTTTTTTTTTTTTTTATTTCAGAGTCCCTGGAGCCCACCTATCAACAACTGCAGAAGATGAAGCTGGACAAGAGCCCCTTTGTGGTGGTGTCTGTGATCGGCCAGGAACTTCTGACTGCGGGCCACCATGGGGCCTCTGTCGTGGTGCTCGAGGCAGCCCTGAAGATTGGCACTTGCAGCCTAAAGCTGCGGGGATCAGTGTTCTCTGCGCTGAGCAGTGCGTACTGGTCCCTCGGGAATACCGAGAAAAGCACTGGATACATGCAGCAGGACTTGGATGTAGCCAAGAGTTTAGGTAAGAGCTCTCACTTGAGTGCTGGATTGGTACAGATGGAACAAAGTAATAGCTGTGTTAATGGTCAGCATCACTTCATAGTGCTCGGGTTTCAGAGGGATTTCACAAGCTGCTAAATCAAATCTGGAATTTCTGAAATGTGCAAACTACAGGCTTGTGCAGCCGTGTTTACCTACGTGTGTGAGGGGGTGTATGATCAATGAATGTGCTAAGGTTTTACAGGGTCCTCTAATTTTCTGGTGTAATGTATGTAGGACCTGGTCTTATCCGTTGCGTAGGCTTGGACTCAAAACCTTAAATGAGGCTGTTTTTTCAAGAATTCAATGGAAAAAGGTACTCAGTCTGAGCTTCTGAGGCAGTTGCCAGGGAAGGAACAAATCAGGAGTGAGACAATGGATGAACAAGAGGGTTTAAAAAAATGAATAAATTAGAAAATCCCTGTCATGTGTGGTATATCCTGCACAACAGTGAGCTTTCAGGGTGCTGTAGGAGAGGAGACAGTATTTGAGACAGAAAGGCATAACCTTGCAAAGGCGGAGAAGATAGTGACTGAGGGCTGTAGGTAGGAGAGTTCATTGAAAGTATAAGGACTACTGTCTTGAAGACAGTAGTAGATGTGCTTTGTGTTTGAGCTGAGCTGTGCTGCAGAATTGCTTTCTGGAGAAAGCTGGCATATTCTTGGCTTGTTTTAAACCTGGGTCATTGACTTACTTTCACAAACAAATTGCTCATGTCAAGCAAGGAATAAACGTGGAAGAACGGGGAATTGCCAAGTTTTAGGCCAAAGAAGAAAATAAAACAATTCTAAAAACAAGGTTGATGGCTATTGTAGAAGTTTCTGAAGGCCAGCAAAGAGGAGATGTTTTGACTGTATATTAAGCATAAGGATGAGTTTGTTCTGTTGCTGGTTCTCACACTGGAGCATCGCTTGTACAGCATGTTCCAGTCTTCCTGCTGCACGCTTCCAGCGACACCTTTGTTAGCTAACCTTTGTTTTGTTTGCATGTGACTCAGGTGACCAGACGGGAGAATGCCG
>NW_009630546.1:8314-89460 GCF_000690535.1 Cariama cristata
ATCTGGGCTCCGCATTCTTCTCCAAAGGAAATTACCGGGAGGCCCTTACTAACCACAGACATCAGCTGGTGCTCGCCATGAAACTCAAGGACAGAGAGGTAGGAAGTTTATTAAAGAGACCGAACTGGTAGTCATCACTGCATGGTTTTCTGGAGAGATACAAACATGTCAAGAAGCCTTGTCTGTCTGCCCCATTTTGTTCTGAGAACTTGGAAGCTACACAATTTCTCTTCCGAGCCATTCACTTGCCCTTTGTTAAGGAAATTGTATGTACAGTATGTGAGTGCACGTGGCAGGATGCTTGGTTCATCCTTTTGCCTCCTGCTGTCTCTAGTCTCTATGTGTCTCTGAGCAAGTTGTTCTGCCTCCCTTCCCCCTTCCTGTCCGTTTTACCCACAGCACATAGGCTCTAGGGTCTGAGGGTAGAAGCTACTGCTGAGTAGGTGTCAATACAACATCTCTGCAGTTGAGCCCCAGCTGTCATCAGCTCTTGATTTCCCTGTGATACAGGTGCTACCGGTTTGAACTCTGTTAGGGTACATCCTATGTTGTGCCTTTTCCATACAAGTAATAAGCTAGCTCCCTGTCCCAAATGTTCACATAAAATATGCTTTGTTTAAAAAGTAGTGAAAAGAAAAAGAATCCATGCAAACCTGAAAATACAATGTCGTCTAAAGTGTAGGTGTTGCTTGGACTGGATCTGATTTGCTTTGACCATTTACCATTCAGTTCTCGAGGTGTCATGCCAGGTTCCCTGCCAGTCCAGGGATGCATGCTGCATGGACTGAAGAGTCTGTCTCAAGAGATTTCTACCGAAAGTTCAGTATAAGGACAGAATCATAATTTTAGTGCAAGTTACAGATACAAAAGCTATTGCCACCCACCTTCCAGTGGCTTCTGCACTGTGAATTGGAAAATGGAGGGCTTGTGGGCTGCATGGCAGGTGAAGGGAGAGGCTAGAGGCCCCAGGGCAGGTGTGAATTCATGTAAATGCAAGTAGTTTTGGGGAGATCTACAAACGAGGGGAGATCAGTTTCGCACCGATAAGTTGCTGAAAAGATCCATCTGAATTAGCTTGATGCTTTACTGAAGTGTTATTTTATAAGTTAAATATCGAGAGGTGCATCCTTCAGTAGGTTATGGAAGGACTGTAACTGGGGGAGGGACCTGCTAGACGTTTTTGTGATTATTTTACCAGCTGGAAAACCTCCTGATTCACTCCTGATTTCTTTGTTTCTGTTCATGCAGAACAGAAAAGCTGTTATTCATCATTGGTTTTACAGTTTTCTTGATTGGGGTCCGTGTTCCTGCTAAGAGTCTATAATCTACGTAGCTGCTCCTCCTCCATGGTGTTTCTGTAAGCAGCAGATCCCCCTGTTGTGGGGAGGGGGCTGAAGGAAATAGCAGGAAAGTCTCTGTGCTGGCGCGTGGCACGAGTGCAGCAGCCTCTGCACCCCAGAGCCCCTAGGCTGGTCTGGGGACGCAAGTGCTGGTGCATTTCACTGACTTCAGACCACTGATCTGAACAGATCCCAATGGTCAGTCTGGGGGGAATCCAGGGAGTGAAGTCTAATCGTGATAGTTCTTAGCTTATGACACATCTGGGCACGTAATTAACAGTTATTGACAACAAATGACTACTTGGTTTAGCAAGAAAGCTGAGCTTCTTGGATTTCCTGTAGGATGTAACCACAGGAAATTAATTTGGCGCTTTCTGATGACATCATCTTGACCACAGAGCTTCCTCTGAACAAAAAGCTGTTTTTCTTGGCCTCCTTTGCAGACATTTTTATAATGCAAATGTTATAAAGTTGCAGCAGTGCTGATGTGAATTCCACCAGAAGGGAATTTGGTGTGTGACTGTAATGAGGTAATTGTTTTACCTCCAACTGTAGAAGGTAAAAAGTGCTCTTTTGTGTGAGATACAGCTACCCTCAGAGGGAGCGTTGGATTCTGAGGCTGCTGAAGCAAATGTTTGTACCAGGGGCTTCTGCTGGATTGTGTCGTCCATAAACCGAGGAGGAAGTTGCACAGGGGGCTGGCTGTAGTGTTCAGGTCTGTCCTCCCCCCACGCAAGCCTGGAGAAGGGAAACTTTGTCAGCTGAGTGGGGAATTGTATAAACTGCTCAGATGGACTGAAGATTTTAAACGTTTTTCTCTGCCTGGCACAAGGAGTCTGTGCAGCTTCTGTTACAAGCACCGTATCGTACCAAGCACAATCTGTGTGTCCAGACATGTGATCCGCTCCCTACAGTCACAATGTGGGGAAAAGTTCAGGGTGTTTTGTGGTACTTGTGCCCAGACAGAAAATGGAACAGAAGTAGCTGAGATTCGGCATTACCTCTAGAATTTCCAAGAGAGACCTTGGGGTATTGACCATACATACGGTTTTGATCTATTTAGATGAGTAAGAAGACTAGTTCTTAGCAACACTCTATAATGGGCACCATGAAGTAGCCATCTCCAGTCTCACTTCAATGCTTTCCATCACAGTTAAGTGACAGGTTGGATTTTTTTTTTTGACCAGCTGCAGTCAAGAAATTCAGATGAGCTAATTCTGTGATTCTGTACAGTTGATTCAGGAAACTAGAAATCATGAGGGACTCAGTCTTTCTTTCTACGCATTCTTCAGTTCCTGTGGAGCTTTACAGGTGGTCACTGTGGTCAGTAGGATACCATCCTAAAAAGGTTGACAGCAGAAGTGAGGTGCAGTAGAAGAGAGGAAGGTAGGCAGGACCATCTGGAAGGACAGTTGCCTCTCTTCTGATGGAGTTGAGTGTGGGAGTTCAGCTCTGAGATTGTTTGGATGCCGTTAAAGAGGAAATAGCAGGGCAGCTTGGTAGTCTGTCATTTCTTTGTGAAGATTAAGCAGAGCAGTTTTCAACGTGGGCTGTTTTGGCCTGCTGCAGACCCTCTGAATGTACTCAAGTTGAGAATCCCGATGAAGTCTATGCTGCTGCTCTTCTTAGAAGGATGTCTCCTGTGCTGGCTGAAGTGAAGCTGATGTGGATATACCTATCCATGCTTCAGCCATGCCGCTGCTGGCAGGGTGAGTATCACTGAACTGTGTCTTCATGGGCCCTAGGTAGACAGCACAAAGTTTGATCGTACCTTCTGAAGTGAGTGGGATGGTGTGCAGCTTGTTTGAACGTGGAGCGACCACAAGGACTGGTGGCTGCAGGACTGTGGCTCTGTGTGTGTGTGTGTGTGTGTGTTAGGGAGCTTGTCTTTGGGCAGCTCCATTAGCACTGACTCCAACTAAGACCCACTTAATTTGTGCACAGAGGTGGAAATAAAACACTCTTAGGCTGGTGGGGCCCCTGGGTATAGGCTTGTCTTTTCCTTTCTTGTTCAGAACCAGCTGCAGGGTGTTAGTTTAACCACTCCTGTCCTGAAATAACGGCATGCTGTCTGGCACGGGGGTTAGTGCTTCTGAATGGGGACGAGAGGATCCGCTCTCTAAGCTGACCTGGCTAAGGTGGAGTGAAATGTTGACTTTTTGTTTCCTTGCTGCTTGATAAAGAGTTACAACCCTGTCCTACGCGCAGATAAAGAGTTCAAGCCTTGTCCTACACGAGCAACAGCCTTGCGTTCTTGTGATGTATTCCGTACTTTCTGTTACTAAAATGTCAGTGCACATTGTCTGTTGGTTAACACGCTGAGGAAAATACATTCTGGTAGCTTGGGCTGCTGCTCTTTTTTGCCATAGTGCCTGGGAAAGGTTTGGGAGTTTTACAAAAAAAAGATTCCCTAAACCAGCAGCCAAAGTACTAGTGATGTGCATGAGGACGAGTGACCGATTGTGTTAAGAGGGAAGACTGGGCTTACATTATTTTAGCTCATTGACTTTTGCCTGTCACAGAAACTGGCTTTGATGAACATTACAAGCTTGCAGTCTCTGAGTTTTTCCTCAGAGAGGGCTAAGGCCTGCAGTTACGCTAGTACAGGATTTCTGATGGAAGAGTTATTTTTCTGCCAGCCAACAGAGTTACAATAGGGAGGTCACCTCTGCTGAGTCAAAAACCACTCAAGATTAAATATACAGGACAGGGCTTACCCGTGACAATGTGGCTAGGTACTAATGACTGAAGGTATCTCCACTCAAAACAAGGAATAAATTAAGCTAATGCTTTGTAGAGAGAGATGATGGGGCAGAATATCAGATTCAGTAATTACTTAAAGTCTGGTTAGAAGATAAACTCTAATGAATTCCTATGTCTTCATATGAAAGACTTTGTACGTGTGAGTAGGATGGAGCAGGGTTGCAAGGCAAAGTTTCATTTAAAGGATCCAGTTAACCTTTAGTGTAACTTGCTGAGTTGAACTTGACACTGGACTTAAAATCTGTGTCCTGCAATCGCCTCCCAGGGAAAATACGTGGTGATTGTAATCTCTCAGACTACCTGTTACCTGATCAATGCAAGACATTATTACATGTTAGGAGTAGTACTACAAGGTCATTCATCTTTCAAGAACCTAAGGATGCCAGAGAAGCTATGCCCATCAAATCATAAATTGCAAAAGTTATACGTCCCTTTCCCAAATTTGTTGGCCTGGTTCCTTAATGGTGGGCTTCAAGGTGTGATGGTTAAATACTTGGTCTGACTCTGTCTTTGCAGCAAGAAACCGACCAGGTGATATCGAGGATAGAGTCAGGTGTTGGCTCTGATGCAGAGTTTTGGCTCATACGGGTATGTTTGTGCCACTGCAAAAGCAGAAGGAAGACCAGGAGTTCATTTCACTGCCTCAGAGCAAAAGCAGTTTGCGTCTTGCCTCTGTTGGGGTTTATAAGATAGCTAGTGCATGTTAGTCATCTTGCAGTACAAATCTATCAGTTTTTAATAATGGACATGCAGAAGGTTACGTCTGTACTATATTTTTTAAGTAATTACTTTGTTTTTAATACCAGGTAACCTGATTTTCTGAGAGCCATCAGGTAACCCATGTAGCGTGTGTTGATACCACATCACGAGCTGTGATTTAGGCAAGGGTAATGCAACCGATGAGCTATGCCAGGGTCAAAGGAAAGACTGGAGTCAAAAAGTAAATGTGAAAGCTTTTGATGCCTGTAACACTAGTCTCCCATGTCCCTGTTCCTCTTCATCTCTAGCTGCTCCACAGGTGTGCAGAACTGTCTTACGAACTCTGGAAGGCCAGAGTGCCAAGGTAGAGCTAACGGTGGGTGATCTCTCATGATGGGTTGGAGTGACCTTTTTTCATGACCATTTGGAAGGATCTATGTTCCTTCCAAAGCATTTGACTTGAAAAAGTACTACTTGAGGGAGGCTTTTGAAGCTGTGAGGACTGACACACAGAAATGGAAAGGGAAAGGAAAGTTGTGGAGCCCCTCTTCAGGTTCAGCGTCCAAACCCTCACATAGGCTGTGCTCGAATCCTGTCTTGCAGAGGCCACCGATACCACAGGGACTCCGCAATGTAATAGCTCTCCTCTCTCCTGGGCCATGAGACGCCTTCTATTACAGCCCGTCATTCAAAAATAGCAGGGCAGTAAGGCAAAATCATAAACTAACCGTAATAAAATTAATACTTGTCTGAAAATACATTGAGCTTTTTGGGGAGGATGATGTTGCCAGAAAGCCACTGGGTGCTGGCAGCTCCTGTGTGTTGGCTGGCCGGCACGTTTGGAGCTGTACTGGGCCTTTTGTTAAAGATGCAGCATCCCTCTTTGCTAGGCAGGAATGAACAGAAGGCATTGGGTGAGGAAGAGGATATTTTTGTACCCCTGAACTCTCCCTGGGGCTGGAATGAAGATGCAGCTGCATGACTTGAGTCTGTTTCTCACTGCCCCTTTTCTCAGAGTGTGACTGTGGGAAGAGCAGTGGGGCCCGGAGGAGAGCAGAGGACAGACTGATGGACATGGTCAGTGCCAGCTTGCCCCTGTTTTGACTCAGGATGCCCAACAGCTTGCTGCAATCATTCTTGGCCTGGTTTTGAAGGGATTTACCCCCACCTCCCCTCTAGAAGCAGCTGTTTCTGGAAGGAATGGATGCAGAACTGGCTAGGGCTCAATGCCTTCTTTACTGGGCATTTGTTTCTATGACCAGTGGCTGCTACACCTGGATATCTCCACGAGCACATGTGGTTCTGAGAATCATCTGCAGCAGGTGGGTATGCTCAGTAACCAGACTGATGAACTGAATTTTACTGTCTCAGGATGGTTTTTTAAAAACAATTGCAAGTGTAGGCAGAGTTCCTGTTTGCAGCTTTGGCAGATTCTTTTTTAGAAGGGTTAACTATTTGCAGGAAAGGGAGATGATGAGGATGATAATTAGATCTGGGTGATTAAGTGGCATAGAAGAAAGGTGTTTATTAAGCAGGCTTTTGTGGGTTTTCTGTGTCACCTTGCTCTTGCATATCTATGAAAGTTCTTTTGTGGTAGGGGAAACATGAGAATGTAGAAAATCCCATTATAAAGAGAAACCATGGGCTTGAAGCCCAGGAGACTCAAGAAACCAGTTAGGTGCTACACTTTCTACTGCAGAGAGCGCATTGCCATTGAGCTGACTGTGATGAGACGCCTTTGCTGGCCTCAGAGGACTGTCACAATAGAAGGTTGTCAGGGATGAGTTTCTGTGCATCTCTAAAGGAGGAGCATTAAAGAAATATGATTGCTGTGACAGACATAATCAGTGTCTGGATTCAATTGGGAATTTGCAGATTCTGCAACTGCCTGAACGTACTTTCTGTGCAGCTCAGCCGCTGGTGGTTATTTAGGTTTGCGATTCTGGTAGTTTTTCCTGGTCCCCTTTAAAGCATGCCTGAGCCAGCAATGAAACACAGCATAAAGCTCCTACGTTTTGTAAACTACAGGTACTTACTGTCAGGCTGTGCAAGTCAAAGATCAAATTTCACTTTCTTATTTCCAGAAGGAGATGCAGAAGGAAAGATAGATCATTCCTTTATACTGAAATCTGTAAATTCTGTAAAGCCAAGGTTTTCTGCCCCTTTCTGAAGGGAAGGTGAAGTGCTTTCCAGGTCTCCTTCCTGCCGTGCTTTGTCTGTACTAGCCACATCTTCAGTAAATAGCAAAGCTGTAAGTATTTAGCCGTTTGCCTGAACTCCTTGTGTGCATCTTTTTTTTCGTGTTCCCTGCCAAGCATTTTAGAAATACCTATTCTGCTGAGTTAGATAAGGAAAAAACCTGCAACACAGTTGCAGTTAGAAGTGGGCACAACTGTCCTTCAGGAGTGACTGTCTTCATTCTTCCTGAAATATGACCTGTGGGGCCTTCCGATGTGCTCTGAACCTTGCCTGTAGTGCTCTGAGCTGCCATGCTCTGGGATGGTTGTGCAAAGGCCGGGGTGCTGCCGATACTGTAAACTGATCACCCTTGGCCCTGCAAGCTGGACAGCTTAAAGCAAATGTGTCAGGATGGTATCAGCTCTGGCTCATGCTTGAGCGACATGTGCGTACCCCTACCTGAACTTCTTGCTGAATGAATGGCACGGGAGCTTGTCTGAAATGTGAAGTGCCTCCCTGGCCGCCTGCCCACCTCCCTTCCTCGCCCAGAATGATTTCTGTGTTTGGACTGTGCTGGCAGCCACAGGGCTCTTGCCAGAGATGAAGTTAAAACTTTGCGCTTCAATTGTGAGGATCCCTGTGCTTGCAGTTGTGCTGTAGATTTGGCTGGAAGCACGAATCAACCCTTCCTCCCTGGAGGAGCCATCATAGGGCATGTCAATGTGGAGTGAGCTCATCAGAACATGTGCAGCTCATTAGTTGTGGGCCAGGTTCCCCTCCTGGTTACCTTGTCAGGCATCCAGAGTGCTTCCACAGCTGAGATGTCACTGAGATGAAGCTGGAGCAAAGCTCACGCCTAACATTGAACACAGCTTTTCCTCGCCGCGATGCCTGACCTCACAGCTGGGATGCGAGCAGCCTGCACGTTCCGGCACGTGGCTGCCCTGTGCCACATCCTTGCAGAGTCAGTGGTGCTGCTCTGCTGTCGCCCAACTCTGTCATTGCAGTTCTCCCCCAAGCAAGCCAAGTCTCTTCATGGAGAGTTGCTCTTCCATCTGTGAACAGCTTCCTCAGTCCCATCACAGCTGCTTGGCCCCTGCATTTTTGGAGCTTGCAGGGGTCTGTCTTTTCCCTTCAGGGTAGGCCCAGCTGGCAGCCTGGTATGTGCCAGGCCCCAGAAGACATCTGTGGCGGCTGTACATGTGTTGAGCAGGAACTGTTCAGGCTGTGTGGTGAGATTCTGGAAAAAGTGTTTTTCTGACTTGATGCTGGTAACAGCTTCTATACCTTACCAAAACCCTGGCCTAGCTAGCATGTAGCAAACAGAAGTGCACTTGTCTTTGGATTGCCGTGTACGTTCAGGAAGCAAAGAATGATATTTCTGTGGTATGGAACGTTTTCTCAATTAATTTATTGTTCTTCAGTGTCCGTATTGCTGCTTGTGATCAATCCAGTGCATTTTTAACATAAACGTTCAGTTATGTGATGAACAAGCTCTTAAGTGTGGGTGAGGCTGATTCAGACTCTGCTAATGAGTTACGTGGCACTTCTGTCTCTATAGCTGTGTAATGTAGTGTCTTGTTGCACATGCTACATCCTGTATTTGTGTGGAGAAGGCCAGGAGAACAACTGGAAGAGAGCATAATCCACTAAAAAGGGGCTTTGGGGACAATAAAGCAGCAAGAAACACTGGCCCTTTGCTTCCAGAGAAGGATGGTGAACCTCCCTGTCCCTTACCTGTACAGGCTGGAGAGTTGTGTAGAAGGTGGTGGAAGGCTGTTCGTCGTTACTGATTTAGTCCCTACCGTCATATCTGAGCTGTCTGGCTTCCCTTGTGTGGCGGTATGCCATGCTGTACCTTCTCTTGGCGTGGCGTGGTCCAGGCCATCCTGGAAGGCTTCATGAGACACCAGGGCATTAAAGACCAGCTAGAGTCCTGTAGCCTTTCTTTCGTGTCTTCTGGGACGGGCTGGTCTGTTACTACCTCATTCCACTTCCTAGTCGCAGCCCGAGCTTAATGTGAATGAAACATTGCGCATGTGTGATTTTTCTGGCGATTGTTGATGGTTTTTAAGAGAATTTGAGAAATGTATGCAGTGAGTTAAAGACTCTTCTGGTTAACTAACATGTGCTTGCAAAATCTCATGTATGTTAGGTTCTGATTTCTGTAGCACATCTTTGGGAAAATAGAAGGCACATTCAGACCTTCTGTGCTGCGTAGTGAAATAGGCTCTTTCTGTGTCTGCCTGTTCTTCCTGAGCAGTATCTGAACTGCTGCCAAGAAACCCCTTCTGTTTACTCTTCTGCTCATGTGTCTTTAGTTACCTGGGTGCACAGCAGTGGGCTGGGTGCTGCTCCTATTCTATGCAGAATTTAACTCTGCATGGGTTATCATTCATAGGAGTGGTCCTTTTCCATTGTATTCAAGTGGCTTTTGGGTGTTCTAAGATACAATTTTGCATAGGGCCGACTTTGTATCTTTTTCATTGAAAATCCTGAAGTGATCACCACCTGGTCACTTGCTTCCTCGTTTTATGTTTCATTATCATCAATCTCAGATGGAATTCTAAGAATCAAATTCATTCATTAACTGCAGCTTGAGGGGAGCCCACAGCAGTTTCTCTGCCCATGGCATTTGTGTGGGACTCGGCCGTATGAAGAAGTGGTCTGTCCCTGAGGCTGCCAAATTTTTCAGAAAGAAAAAATTGTTGTTATGTTTGCAAACTGGGAAATGGGGACAGGATATAAATACCTCACAAATGAGAACTGGAAAGAGTCTTCAGGCTAAAGCAATTTGTCATGCATGAAAACATTGACTAAGATGTCAGAAACGGGCTGTGGAGGCAAAAGTAGGAAAGTAGTACTTGGTGCAGTAAGTGACAGAGCTTTGCAGAAAACGAGAAGAGAATATTTGTTTCTCTGCTTTTCTATTTTCTGTAGTGAAGCCACGGCTTCAAAATAATTTGTTACGTAGTTGTCTGCCAGAAGTGGATTATCTGCTGCCTGTGGCAACATGAACAGGAAAGACTAAGAGGAGAGTATACCTTACTCCTTGTAGCTCTATCACGTCTGATTGGAGTTCCAGAAGTAAGGAACAGGCTGAGGAGGGCTTTGCTAATTGATAATCTATATTAGTAGTTAATGCAGCCACTGCTAATAGAAATGCAGGGGTGACAAGTTTGGGGTGTTACTGCTGCTACTGTGTTAAATAGCAAATAGCTTTCAGTTCTTGAGCTTTTTCAAGAGAAGAAATTGGAAACAACACTAAATTCTTAACAAAAGCTTTCATGTCTCCTTGTTACTGATACCACAAGAACATCAAGAGACTACAGCCCATTGCCTAAGCACTGTGGGTATGTATTGCAGAGGTGGTAACTTTGTCCTCTTATTCTCATGTCAAAAAAACCCCCAGTGTCTTACCAAAAATGTCAAGCAGTGAGAAGATAAATGGGTGACTGTGGTGCATCTGTATTCGTAAACATTTCCAGTGCAAGGGATTACCTCTTCACTCTTGTTTCTCCATTATGTCTTCTGTTTTTCTCTGGGGTTCTTTTAGGGTATCTTTTGAGTCCTGGAGGTACTTTCAAGAAATTGAAGCAAGCTGGTTTTTGATTCAGCCTCTGTGTGAGAAACAGTTTTCCAAATCCCATGACACTTTACACAGGATTTACAAACAACAGAATGGTTGATCAGGCTGCTAACCATTCAAGCAAAAGGCTACTCCCAATCCCTGCTCTCCAAAGAGATGAGAGACCAGCGCCAGTTCCTAGGAACTCAGTGGAAAATTACCCACAGAAACCAGAAACTAGTAAAAAGATCAGGCCCTTGCAGTTCAGGGACTGGATACTTGCAGAAAGAAAGGATCACTTTTCCTTTGAAAATTGTTGTCTAATCCGAACCCTTGCATGATACCTAGCATCACAGAGCCTTCTTGCTGATCTCAGACTGGTTTTAGTATGTATTTTTATTATTACTCCAGAAGAAGCTGCCAAGAGTCACTCACTGCCCAGTGTGCAGCTCCAGCCCAGTCTCCTAGTACTGTGCTGTCAGAATGGGTAAGGTCCTGATGCGCCATTGACTGGGTTGGCAGAAGTTTCCCAACTGGCAGCTGGAGTGGTGGAGGGGCCTGGCAGGATTTCTGGGGATCAGCCAGGATGCTGAGCTGACGGAAGAGAGAAGCTCCACAGGGTATCCCAGCACGTGTGCCTGATCCTTACTGTGTTGAGACTTGCTGTGGCTTGAGTGATTTTTGTTTTGTAAGACACATGCCCTTTACACCAAAAGCAGCATTGTCATCATCAGGACTGTGTAGGACCAAAGAGTTTGCTTGCTTTACCAGGAGAACAGCACTAATACTTTCCCACCTTTTTTGAAGAAGCGTTGGCAGATCCTGGTCCATGTCTTCCAGAATCATTGCTGATTTTGTACTAGACTTCAGAGTGATCTGATTTGTAGAACTGAAACCTCAGTACTGGTCAACTGCTGGGAGGACCTGGCTGAGCAAATCAGGGCAGCCCAGGTGTGCTGAATCCCTCTGCAGAAGGCTGCTGAAGAAGGGGTGTGAAGCAACCAGTACAGAGTTAGGTGAGAGTGGGGCACATTGGTTTTCCAGATTTCCTAACAGGACAGAAGCTTTATTTTGACCCGTACTGCCCTTGAAGTCTCAGGTTCTGCGAGTGTTGTGATTTCAGCTTAATGAGAACTTGTGAGAGATTTGACTCAGTCTGCAGAATGTCTTCCTGGATGCTTTTTGCAGCATTGTTCAATTCACTAAAGTTCAGTCTTTGTCTGGCCCAGATGTTTGGCTCTGTTGTTGGGCATACAAAGTTTCAGATGTACACTTTCCAGTTCGTATTGTTCCCATGTACACTTCAAACAACTGGTCTTTAAGGGGCCTGTGAATAACCACTGGCACCCAAAAATCTGACCTGTGATGTAGGTATACATTGAAACCCTCTTTAAAAAATGCGGTGCTATCCTTTGCCTTGTTGATTTCAGCCTCTAATTGCAGATGGTAGCCTTGCTTCATTAGGGATCCAGTGCAAACTCCCTCATACTCTGGAGTACCAGCTGCTAGGAAAACACTTGTCATAGGAGTTCATTTGAGGATTCTGGGTCTTCTAGGGCACTAGTGCTGCGTTACATCTTAGACTGAATGACCTGTGTGGCTGAGAGGATGAGTTCAGTGATGTGAGCAACCGTAGTGCTTGAACATCAAGTAGTTGGATTTGTATGAGAGCATAAATTCTTTGCCTTTCTCCTTCTGTCTTTAGCAGCTCTTTTTTTCTAAAAAGTCGGCTTGACTGGATTCATACAGGTTTGTCCGGTTCAAATGTGATAGGATTAAGCAGAACGAAGGGAAATCTGAGCGGTGCAGGAAATTTGGGAATGCACTAAAAGGCCATATCCTTTGTTTTGTTTGGACTTGTGACTCAAAAGGGAAATGTAATACTTCCTGAGGATCTCCTTTAAATGTCCCTACTTGACCTCCACAGCATATGGATTTTAGCTGAAAGACATGCAGTCTTCTGGTTTTACTTACCTCTCACAGTATCTGCAAAACCTAGCACTCTGCTGAGGCCTATACCTGATTGCAGTAAAAGAAATGAAGCAGAAAACTTGTGTAAGAGCTGCAGCTCAAGGAGCAGGGTGCTTTGGGTTTTCAGAAGGCCCACGTCAGCCAGGGCTTTCCCAGTTGAGTTTCCAGTGAAGTGGTATTCAGCTTTATGAGCAAGAGCAGTGTTGGGATTGGCACAGGTCAGCACGCTACCGTAGGAGTTAGAGATTTCTTTGCCTGCACAAAGAGCTTCTCTGGGTTCTGTGAGATCCAAGTTCGTAACGTGCTGGCTTATTCTTCCAGGACTGACTTTGACCAGGGCATGAGTCACTCCTCAGTGTCACCATCTCGGAGAAGCTTGTGGTTTTAAACGAAGGCTTCTTTTCTTACATCCTCACTAAAAATGTCAAGTCAGCCATCCTCCCTAAAGTGATTTTGCACGGGAGCCTTTTAGGCTATGTCTAGATATCTACCAAATTTTGTCTTTAGTTGGGATAAAGATAGGTGAGCCGCAAGTGATGCTTAGACTTGACGCTAAGGTTTACTTTTTGGTGTTCCTGGGCTGGCATATTTTGTGTGACTTCCTTTTCTTTGTGGAATGAGAATTCAGTGCTGCAGAGCCAACCCCAAAAAAGAAGCATGCTCCTCCTGGATATCCAGCCTTTGCACACTGAGTGGTATTGTGCCAACTCACACAGTGAACGTGAACAGCCCTTTCAGTATGAGTGACAAGCAGTTTTAAGAAATGGGTGTCGATGTGGACTAGTTGCTGCATCTGCTTTCCAGCAAAACCCTGCCAACTTGGTCAAAAATATTTGCGGTTCCATTAAGGGAGTAACTCAGGTTTGATTTTACAAGTTTTCTAGGTGGAACTGGACACCTAGCTGCTAAATGGTAATGGGGGAGATGGAGTAAATGGATCTTCCACTGGAGCAGTGTTATTTTGATCACCAAATGAGCAGCTGAAAGTCACTGTTCCCTTTAAAGCCTTTGATTTCAGGAAGATGACTGACTATGAATAACCTGACAGTCGAGCCATGTTGCTGTTCAGGTTTGCCTGATTTGCGTGATTCTTTGCCATGAAACAGGAAGAATGATCAGTCCTCTAGAACATTGTCATTTCTCTGAACAAGGTCAGGAAAGAGAGGGCTGGGAGTGGATTGTAAGCACAACTCATGTCAGCCTCTGTGATGAGCGGACGTCTGTGACACCTGCAGAGCTGTGGATTTAATCCATTGATCAGGAGGGGACTGGAGCTATCTCTTCCTGCTGTATACTTTGAGTTTTTCTATGGTGTCATTAATTCCTGGTTATTCCCTTTCAGTTAGCAGTAGTTACAAAGTTCCTTCAGATACTAGTGCTTCTGTTCCATGGCTTTGGCTTCCTTGGGGTTTCCTTTTTGCTAGTTTCTATGTAAAAGACCGAGACCTTCTACAAATAAATTGGATTTGACAGGGATATTGATTCTGGTCTATTTTTTTTTTTTTCCCAGGAAATAACTACCTAAAAGCAAATCTGTTCCTTCTTTCTGTGTAGAGGTAATGTACAGGAGGAGAATATTGGCTGCTGCTTCCTTTCTTATTTTCAAAAGCATGCCACACAAAGGAAAAAGCTGGATGTGGTACTGGCAGATCAGCCTCGCCTTTCAGGGAGGAGGGAAGGGCAACTTTGAATGTTGATGGCACCTACTGTATTTGGGTGTGAAACTTGCATTAGTGCATAAATCAGTAGATCTCCGAGCCTAGTTGTGGAATACTGGTGGACTCTGAGGAAATTATAAAGGGGCTTAATAGAAGTGGAGGTAAAGGTCCAGTGGCTGTAAATTGCACATTTTGGTAGGTCCTGAAAGTACTCATCCCCCGTTAGGCTACTGTCCTGCCTGTGTGCACAGCAGTTACATAGTCCACACCTATAAAAGAAACAGAGCTTACATACAGAAAAAGCTTAAATTCTTTACACAGTGCTGCATTACTGTAAGCTAACCTCTGTACTTCCTACACAGAGAAGTTACACTGATGTAAGATAGCATGAGATTTTATTCTTTATAGTGAAGCCAGCAGAACTCATCTTGTTAATGCTTCCAGATTTAAGTATTTCTTTGTGTGTGTTCAGAAGCAATCTGTTGAAGCTGCCTTCCCCTCACTACCCCAAATATCCGCTCAATAAACCAGGAAACCTTTGCTTGCATTCAAGAGCAAGAGCATGCATATGAGAAGATATGCTGGTTCTTGAAAACAGCATACTGCTGACTGTCCTGAGTACAGATGTTATGAATATGCATGGCTGGTCTTTTGGATACAGCTCTACTGTGTCGTGTCGGATCAGGCACTGCTGTTATCCTATGCCCAGAGGGAGAACTGAAGTGGAGAGAAACAGCATATGAGAGCATCCTGCAGTCAGGCTTTTGAATTTCACAAATGCTTAGTCTGTGCCAGTTGTTTCCCCACCTTGGCTGTAAAAGCTCCATCTCTGGTCAGTCCTAATGTGTGTCTGTGTTTGGGGATTAAGGCTACCTTATGGTGAGATACAAGGCAGAGCATTTTCACTTTGCCTATTTTAGAATTATTATACAGTGTTCTCATTTAAGGAGGCCGTGCAATCAGTTAAAAAATTGTTTAATTGTAACGTAATTGGGAAATGACCATTCTCTGGCAAGGGTGAAGGTATCTAAGAAACACATCTCTCCGAGTCACCAGGTCCCTGTTAGTTGTCACTCTGTGATGCACATCTGCTTAACATCAGACTGTTTACCTTACTCAGCTGAAAAACCTAAGCAGGCTGTTGCTCCCAAGAAGAAGAGAGCAATTAGAAACCTTTTTCAAAACTCCCTTCTGTGCCTCAGCTCAGTGGCAGAAGAATCTGCTTTCTATTAAAGTGATAAATTGCATAATTGGAGGTGTAAGCAACCCCCACTGTAAAATTTGTCTTTGTCAGTTATATAAAGCATTGATTTTCTTTGTTTGCTGATGCAAAACCTCACTGGTATGAAGCTGTAGTCTCTCACCACACTGCTACCAAGCAGAGGTTTGTGGTAGCACAGCTGGAGTCTGTTTTACATGTGTCAGCCTTGTACTCTCACTGCAATGATTTGACTCTTCTGCCAGTGTATATGGGAATATCCCTACCCCGTTGACCCAGTGTTTGAGCCACTTAGAGTTCCTGGTGGATCCTATTATGCAGAGGATTTTATTAAGTATACAGTGATGAATTTATCTTCTGGAATCCTATTACTAACCCCCTGAAGTGAGTCATTGGTGTCCTCCAGCAGATGTAATCACTAAATTGTTCCTAAACACTGCTTTAACGTCAAGCTCCATAGTCTTTCCACTGATTGCCCCCACAAGCACATACAGAGTACCGATAGTTGTCTTGCTGGAGAAGAGATGCTGCACACAACCAGCCCTGGGGAAGGCAGAAGTGCCATAGGCTCTGCTCAGGCAGACTCCAAGATGATTGAGAAGTGCTTCTCTTGAAGCACTCGGATCAGTTAACAGTGGAAGCTGCTGCAGAATAAAACATGTTGGGAGCGTTGATGTGAAGGTCATGTCAGAGAGTAGAGGCGGCCTTCCCGCCTTTGTCTAGCTGTCTGTGTGAGCAACAGCCCAGCCTCTGGAGACAGCCCCATCTTTCTAATCAAGTGGGACTGTTTCTTGTCAGCCCTTTACCCTTCATTTTCCATTTCTCTTTTTGTCTCCTTCTACATATTTTCCTTTTCTGCTTCTCTTGTCCTCCCACATCCTGGTTTGGACTATCTGGCCCTGGGCACTCAGAGGTGTAAGCCAAGTCTTTTTGCATGCCCTGAGAACACTTGCCAAGCTTGTACCCTTCATTCTAGGTCTTTACTGTGAGCCTGGAAATACTGTTGGGCAGAAGGATTAGGAGCCCTGAGAATAAACATTTCCAGCCACACAAATTTCACTTCCTATGATCTACTTCTCAGTCTAGGAGACCTCCTAAAGATTTTTTTCCCATGTGTAGTATGAGCAGTCTCTGCCTCTGTCAAGTTTCTTTTGTGCACAGGAAGTCTGAGATCTTCTGCTTTCCATTTATGCCTCTTTTCCCTAGCCATAGCCCATTAACATCATCTGAGTCTCTGTCTAGATGGCTCTTTGCCATTGCTTATCTTATTCAGCAATCTGCACATGTAAATGTCCACTTTTTTTTTTTTTTTTAGCAGCCCCAGGAGACACCAGTTTTCACTGACTTGTTGTTTTCCAGACAGATATTTCCTTTCTCTTCCCAGTTATATCAGAAGTGCTGGTGGTGGTGGTGGCTTGTCTTTCAGAATTAATTGGGGCTGCTGAATCAGTTCTGCTGATTGCATTGTGCTGGGCTTTAACTTTGCCGAAAATAGCTTACTGGTTTGTTCTGAGCAGCAGTGAGTATGTTGCTCGCCAGCAAGACAAAGGGAGCTCCGATGCACCTTGAAGCCTGTAATGGGCCCCACGCAGTATTTTGGTCTGGGCTTGTGCAAGATGTCTGCATGTATCTATTTTTTTTGTCCTTTTTTTGTTTTTCCTAGTGAGATTGCAAATGACTCAATACTATTGTCATGGTTTATTCCCAGCTGGCAGCTCAGCCCCACCCAGCCACTTGCTCACTCCTTCCATGTCAGGATGGGGGAGAGAATTGGAAGAGTAAAAGTGAGAAAACTCATGGGTTGAGATAAAGACAGTTTAACAGGGAAAGCAAAAGCCGTGCACACAAGCAAAGCAAACCAAGGAATTCATTCCCAGCTTCCCATGACCAGGCAGGTGTTCAGCCATCTCCAGCAAAGCAGGGCTCCATCATGCATAATGGTGACTTGGGAAGACAAATGCCATCACTCTGAACATCCCCCTTCCTTCTTCTCCCCCAGCTCTATGTGCTGAGCATGACATCATATGGTGTGGGATACCCTTTGGGTCATGGGGGTCAGCTGTCCCAGCTGTGTCGCCTCTCAATTCCTTGTGCGCTTCCCCCCACCCCCCCAGTGGGTTGAGGTGAGAGACAGAAAAGGCCTTGGCTCTGGGTAAGCCCTGCTCAGCAATGACGAAAACATCCCTGTGTTACCAACACTGTTTCCAGCACAAATCCAAAACATAGCCCCATCCTAGCTACTGTGAAGAAAATTAACTCTGTCCTAGCTAAAATCAGCACAGCTATGTATATATGAATCTTCATGAACTTTTGTGTAAAAATGGATTAAAATTCAGAGCAAAAATTTTCATTGGTTTTGTAGCAGCTTCCAACCAGGCCCCCTCAGACCCTCCCACCTTTCCTCACTGATGTCAGCAAAAAAATTACTTCACTGCACTGCTTGAGAGCCTATCCAGGGCCAAACCACCTTGATGCTGCAGCAAGTCTGACCAAGATGGAGCAGAGCCTCCTCCCAGCTCTGCCTCCTGCCGCATGCACAGAGGCAGCTGGTCCTACCTGCACAGCCTGGCTGGTTGCGGCAGCACTGAGGAGGGACTGGGACCTCTGCCAGCTCCTGCCCTCCAGCAGCAAGGAGCTGAAGCCGTCTCTGCCGGCTGTCACACTCGGCAAGTCCAGATCCCTTCCCAAGGTGTTGCTGTCCTGTTGGGCACCCGTCTTGTGGTGATTGACTGGATGCCAGGTCTGGCTGACAATGTGGAGTTTTCCAGTGGGCAGAGGAGTTGCGGGAGGTAGGAGTGAGGTGCAGGTGACAGTGCTCTGCAGGATGTCCTACAGATGTCATTTTGGGAGGGATTATGGTTTTAGTCCCTGATATTCTGAGCCAAGTTCCTGTGCTTCTGCAAAGGCTGTACTTCATTTATTTTGGGAGGGTTTCGCTGGTTCACACCACTTGTGGTGCTTGCTGTTGGAGAAACACCTCCCAAGCCCAAGAAACCATTTGGCCATGTGGCAGCATGTTCAGTAGCTTTGTCCCCAGCCTGTCACTATGTCAGTGACGAGTTGCTGCTGGCTGCTCCCCTCTCTGGTCTTTGGTAACTACAACAGCAAAAGCACCTTATTTCTAGCTCATTATAGCATATATTGGCAGCATGAAATCTGGTGCTGCTCTCAGCATCTGTGGGACTGAGCCCAAGGCTTTCCCATCCCCCTGTTGCGTGCAGTGGTACCATGGCCTTGCAGGGATGCTGCAGGGCTTCCTAATGACAGCTGCTGCTCTGCTACTGCTGTTCTTGCATTGTCCCTTGTGTTGAATGAAGTTCATCTGCAACGCTAAATGAAAAAAATTAAAACATTTTGAATTCTGAGAGTTCTTTCATTATAATTAAGCTGCCTGAAAGGATGCCTCAGGGAGAAGAAATGCAGCTTGGCTATTTACGGAGCTGGCCAAGGGAGAGCTTCCTTATAACTCCTCTATCTAATGACCTATAAATCGTGTTTAATAGCTGATCTGTCACCTCAGGTTCTTGTATCAGGAAAGATGGTTTCCCTATTAATTTGAATCAGCACAGCATATTTACAGTTCCTCACTGTCAAAATACTACTCTGTTAAAGCTGCTGCCTTTTGTTCTCTGCCTCTTGCTCTGGCCCACACATCTTCCTGACTTAGCATTACTCTTCTGATCATGATACAATTTTAGGAAAAATGATCTTTAGGAAGATTTCTCCTGTGACTGTTTTTGGAAGTCATGAAAGGCTCATTTCTTCCGGGATGCAATTTCAATAGCAAAATGCAGATCCACTTGAGAGGTGCTGAGCCAGCTTTCCTCCTGTAGAAAGGATTTTCTGATCCGCATTCTTTTTATATCTGATGTCTAGATAGTGTGGCCAGGAAGAAGTTAATCATTTGCCTTGGAGAAAGGAATTAAAATCCTGCATCTGTGGGGCATAGCCAGTCTGCAGGTGGGAGCCAAGCAGGAGTATACCAGTTTATCAAGGCAAGGCGAGTGTCCAGAGGGAATGCCCAGGGTGAGGGAAAGCTATTGAACTGATGTAGCTCCTGGGGGCAGATGCCTGACTTTGCAGGGAAAAGGTGACAGGACTTTGTGGTCTGATGCTGGGTGAGTTGGAGAGGTTCGTCGTGGCCACTTCGGGCACTGATGGGGAGCCACTACCATCCATTAGCTACTCAAGCTGCTTAATTTAAGTAAGTATTTTCTTTCCAACCTTGATGTTAGTGTGTCTAGTTGTGGTGAAGAGACGGCTGCTTAGAACAGTTAAAAGAGGCAGGCTTGAATTTGCAAAGTCTTAGGTGAGTTTGAGCCCAGAGGTCCGCTTGCTGTCTCAACCTTGCTGCGGAGTTGTGGTCTGAGTCACATCTCATGCATGCAGAGTAAGAAGCTCACTTTTTACAGCTTGTCTTGCATTTCCTGGGGATTAGTCTGATGTTTGAATCAGTGGTATCACACTGAGGCCTTGCTCCAGCTGCATGGTGTTCAAATTGGAGATGGCTGGTTGGCGTGACCTTGTGAGGTGCTTTGGGTTGCACGCCTTGCACTTATCGTATGGAATCCCATTTCATTGGACAACTCTTGGTGGTGTGCCTAGGGATATTGCACCAGAGCAGTAAAGTCTGCTTGCTCCTTGAACAAAACCCACCAATATCAGCAGCATTGGAGGGCCATCCAAGTCATAGCAAGAGGGGACTAGCAAAATAAAATAGAAGTAAGCCACACAAGTGGCTCCAGTGATTGAGCTCAGAGAGCAAGAATGGAGGGAGCGTGGCTTTCTTCCTGACACTGGAACAGCTGAAGGGGACCCATCTACTTCCAGCCTGGTGGTGTGGTCCAGCTGCTCTTCCCCCCATCACACTGCTCAGGGCAAAGATCTTGCCTGTTAGGAAATAGGAAATTTGAAGAGGTGATTGCGGAGCTCAGAATCCGCTGCATGAACAGGAATGCTAGCCTGTGGGAGTGCACAGCCAAGGGTTGGAAAAGGATGAGGCTGCCTCTTTGCTGGTAGTATGGGGTTATACCATTTCAAATAGCAAGGATGAGCTGTGTCACCATCTTGGGTGGAAGGGTGGACTGGGTCTTTCCTGAGCTAGGATGCTAGAGAGGAGTCAGACCAGTGTCTGTGCAGTGACTCACCGTGACAGGTCCTTTCTGGAGGTTTGGAAAACATGGCTGTTGTGGAACTGGGTCACAGCAGCAGCTGTGTAGCAGAAGAGATGCACATGCACGGTCCATGGAGGATTTGGGGTCAGGGCTTTGGAGTGAACATCTATGCTGAGGCAGCAGATGTACCTTAGGCAGAAGGAACACATCCCTGCTCTTGGCTCCTTGCCCTACTGTCTGGCAGTGTATGCTCTGGTTCTGCCAGGTGGAAGGAAGGAAGGCCTGTGTCCTGGTAGATGCAGTGGGTGAAAGAATCTGATTCTCAGATAATGTGTCTTATTAAATACAGCTGTTTTTTGGTGGTAAGAACTGTAAGAACTCAAGTTTTCAAATTGCTGTATTTATTTAAGATGTCCCCAGGGGACAGAGGCTCCAGCTGCTGAAATACTGTTGTCTTTGCTGCAGTCCCAAGGTTGTTTGGGGCTCAGTAACAAACGATGTTGTGCTAGAAGGACCCTGATGCTGCACAGTAAGAGCTGTGCTCTTTGGAGAGTGCTGTGATTAGCCAAGTAGAAGTACATGAAGATGTTGGTGGCTGCACACTGGCCTTACTGGTATTGCAAGATAAGCAGCAGAGGCATCTCCCTTCTCCCAGCGGAGTGCTGACTGCAAGAGTGTAAGTTTTCCAGCAGCAGGTATTCAACGGCTGTTTAGCCTGGAAAGAAGAGACTGCAGAGTCCTCGTGGTGGCTCAGCCTGCAACATGGTTATGTCAAGTTACACGTTCTGCTGCTGGTCTCATGACAGTGCTTTGGCATCAACCTGCAGGGTCTCAGGAGTCTGTTGCTTTGACATGAGCTTACTGGGTGGAGGGTGGAACAGAGGAAGCATTCATTTGCAATACTCTCTGCAGGTGAATATCATCATTTGTCGGCTTTCTTAAGAGCTGCCATACAGAGGATAGTTTGCTGTATTAGCTGGACTTGGTGTAGATGTTACAGTCATAGAGGTGACCTGAGGTGTGGCTGCCTACAGGGGAAGCGCTGCTTTGCAAGACGGTTCAGGCTGGTCCTGGCGTGCAGTTTTCTACAGCGATCACTTTCTCTGTTTCTGCAGTGGTCTCTGCATCTCTGCAGTGCTGTCCTTCCCCTCTACCAGGTACACACGCACACTGTACGCTTCAGAGAAAGAGGTAATCCTAGCCCTGTTCTCCCCAGTCAACCCCATTCCACTGAACTGCCCTGAGGGGAATAGAAGAACTGCAGAGAGCAGGTTTTCTAGCTGGTAGTCACATTCTTTCTCCAGAATTGCCTTTTGCAGCTTTGATTTCTAGGACTGGGGCCATCTGACTTGTTGCCATGAATACTTGTACTTACTTTTTCTCTCTTATCCCTGCAGGCAGCGTCCTCAGCACTGAGCAGCCTGGGCCATGTGTACACAGCCATTGGGGACTACCCAAACGCACTGGCTAGCCACAAGCAGTGCGTCCTCCTTGCAAAGCAGTCCAAAGATGAGCTCTCTGAGGCAAGGGAGCTGGGCAACATGGGAGCAGTGTACATTGCAATGGGGGATTTTGAAAATGCGGTGCAGTGCCATGAACAACATCTTAAGATTGCCAAGGAGCTGGGGAACAAGGGAGAGGAAGCTCGAGCCTACAGCAACCTAGGCAGTGCTTACCACTACCGGAGAAACTTCGATAAAGCTATGTCCTACCACAACTATGTGTTGGAGTTGGCCCAGGAGCTAGCTGAGAAGGCCATTGAGATGCGAGCTTATGCTGGCTTGGGCCATGCAGCTAGATGTATGCAGGACCTGGAGAGGGCTAAGCAGTACCATGAAGAACAGTTGCACATCGCTGAGAGCCTGCAGGACCGAGCTGCTGAAGGCAGAGCCTCCTCCAATCTAGGTAAGGCCTTGATACAGAGCAGAATTTGTCAGGGAATGCTGTGACTATCAGAGCTGCTGCCAGAATGCAGGAGGTTTGCTGTGTGCGATCTTCTTAGTTACCTTAGTTTCACCAGACTGTCTTCATAAATTAAACAGGCACTTGGCAGATCATGTGCTGATGTAATGTATCCCATGTTCAATTATTGTCCTGCTCAGAAAGGCACCAGAAAGCACAAGCTCATGGCAGGAGGGAAATGAAAAGGTAAAGTGCATTTCAAGAGCTATTCAGGTGTCAGAAATAAATGTAAGTCTTGCACTAAGGCAAGAAGTGATGTGGTTTATAACATGGCCGTTTCTTTTGGAGCTTGTCAGTTGGATATGTCAATATATTGCTGCCTTGTAAGTTGGGAGACACATGGGTCAAATCCTAAATAAGTTTGTTTTCAGAATGTACACACCAAAATAATAGAGTGTAGAAGTCTCCTCTTCTTCTTTGGCATCCTGCTGGCGCACTGGGAAGGATTGAATTACATCAAAGTGAAGTCCATTCCTACAGCGCCAGATGTGGAAGCGACCAAAGATGCATTTCCATCTCTGCCATGGGATGTGGTGTTTGCGCTGCTGATGTTCCAGCTGTCGTTAAGGATGTGTTCTCAGCTGGCTGGGAGTGGCGGAACAGGGCTGCTGCTGGTATAACAAAATATGTGTTTGCTGGCAGCCCCTGAATCTCAGCTCTTGCAGGCTGCCTCACACCGTAAATTAGCTTCTGTTTCTGCTTGGCAGTTGGCACCTGGTTCATTTGTAGATGCTAATTGTAGTCTGATGTTATCAACAGCAGGTAATTGAAAAGGGCTTGATGAATTACTTAATTTCTCTTAATAGCTGAGTCTTCAGGAGCTGAGTGAAGAAGATAAGGTGAACTGGAGAAGACAAAACAGTTCTAGCTTTCTAATTAGTATTGTGAATCTCCTCCTTTACACAAATTAGGGTAAATGCATGAGGCAAAATAGGTTTGTGAGGCAAAAGCGCTTGTGGCGTGCTTAGCATTAGAGAGCAGTGAGCATTGGTAACATTTCTGTTAGTGTGATGGAGCACCCATCAGGCAGGAGGACTGAGGGGATGAAGCCTTGCGTCTGGCTTCCTCTAACGTTTATGTAGGGGCTTTTGCAGAGTTGCATCTAGCAAAGCCCAGACTACATCCGCCATCTCTGCTGCCAGCGTGGGGCTGGTCCTGCGGAGATGCAGAGACGTGAGGGATCCACTGCTCTGTGACAGGGATGGAGGAACCCACGTGGAGGAACAGGACTTTGGGATGTCCAGGCAGGGAGCAGGGTGAGGTGTAAACTCTGGGTCCTGGGTGGGGGAGATGGAGACATTGTCCTTGGCTACGCTGGGGGAACGCACTGGCTTCCCAGCTCGTGGTCAGGACTGAGGGAAAGTTCCTCTTGCTGTGAAGCTTAACTTAATGTGTTTTGTTTCCAATGCAAGCTGAACAGAGGGTGTGCAGGCTGTTCGGAGAGAAGTGCTTACTGGGAGATGGCACGGCTGTGTTCAGCTGTGAACACCTATAAAATAGGGGTGGACGTGCTCTGAGCAGTGCTGGCAAGCCTCCAGAGATCAGAACCATTCGCCTCCCCTTCAAAGCACTTGCTGCTTTCTGGAGAATTGCCCCAATTCTTTCTGAGCAAATCCAGGAAACTGAGGAAATGCAGTCTGGGGAAATGGAAGCTGTCACTTGGTTTTGTTTTTCTTTCCTACATCAGTGTGCTGATGAGCCACCTTGGGTTTTCCATATTGTCTCCTGTTTTTGTGAGCCCTTTGCCATTGGGCAGGCCGCAGATCTTTTGCTAGAAGAAAGAGCTTAATTCAAGTTCTGTAGTATTTTTTCTAATTGTCTGTATGTTCAATGTAGTCTGTCTCTGTGCTACTCAGCATTGCAAAAAAACCCCAACAAACTGGTATAGAAACATTGAGACAAGATGGGCTTAGCAATCTGCTGCACATGCTGATACTTGCTGTAGTTGCTTTGCCTCATCCCGGAATGAAACAAGTGCTGCTGTAAAAGGAAGCAACTTGCTCTTGTTCCTCAACCTTCACTGTACTCGCTTGTGGTTTAAATTCTCTCACCGTTTTGCTGGCTCAAAATCAGTCAGGTTGGGACTAGAAAATTCACCTTATTGTTATTAATCTTACAGCAGCTTTGGATGTAATGATGCTTTCAGCATGTAATTCCAGAAATGAAAAAAAAAAAAAAATAGAAAAAAGGAAAGAGTTTTGGTGCAGCAGAGAATGTTTTTCTTGTGTTGGATTTAAGCCTAAATATAACTTTCAGTTGGTATGCTGACTCAGCTGACTCTACACTTTGTATTAGAATAGTTTTCCTAGCTTCTGAGTGCAGGATCTCACATTTCAGCTGTTACTTGGCTATGCTTTTGTGTCTTCTCTGTCAGAGTTAAGTTAAACTGGAGAAAGAGAACATGCAGTTCTTGTTGAGAAAGTCTGTTACTGTTGTTCAAAATGCATCCAGTACCAATTTAAAAGTCATCTTAATTGTCTCTTTCATCTAATCCACATGCAAAACAAAACCTCATCAAAATAACCAGGCTGACAGGCAAAAAAATTTATCTAAATGTGTGTTTCCAAGCCAGAATGTTAGAGTTGGCCTCTTTGCTGAAGCAACAGACATTTTCTGTTTGCGTTTCATGGATTTAGATGGAAAGCTCTCTTCAGTGTACTGTCTAATGCTGAGCAAGACACACACGGAATATAACATAGCCCAGCTGCTGTAGTGCTCTGCAGGGAGATGTAAAGTGCTCTGTGACTCAGTAAGCAGAAGGTAATGGACTGAGGGCAAGTCAGAAGTTATCAAGCCCTTCACAGCAAGGAGATGTGGAGTTTAACCAGAAGTTTCAGATTGTGAACCTTTACAGAGCAGATGGTGTTTCCAAATGCCAAGGCTCCATGTAGAGAGCTGGCTTTTCAGCCTCTGCAGCTCTTAAAGGTTCCCATTGCAATAGAGAGCGGACACTTCAGATTATTAATAAACCACAATTTGAAGTCTCTCCCTTGGTGCTTAGCATCTCTTTGCAGTTACAAGAGAACTTCTGTGCTTATCTTCACGTGCTTGACGCGTTGTCCAAAGGTGCCAGATGTTTTCTCTTGAAACATTTTTGCAATTAGGGTCAAAAAATGGTGGATACATTTGACCATCTCTTCCTCGATTGCTGAAGGACTAGCTAACTCGCCCAAGACCCCTTTCCTTCATCTCTGACTGCTCACAGGCATGCTCATCCAGCCAGCTACATTGCAGCAGAGAATGCCTCAAACAGTGGATGCTGTTAGGCTCTCCTGTCCACCCCAAGGAGGGGGCTGGGACATGGTTCTCCCACCACATGGGTGAGCTTCAGAACCACTTTTGCTCTGTTTCAACTTTCAGGATGTTCATATTTCATTCTGAAAGAGCAGGTTCAGTCAAGAGCGATGTTACCTCAGTCTCAGCTGGAGGCAACTGTGACACCACCACGATGCAGAGGTTTGTTCTGCACTGGTTAATGCTGGTGGGAGACTGGAGGTCTCTTTGTCTTCTGCTGTAACCGCCTGCTGGGCTCCAGCAAAAACTGTTCCAAAGTTCATCTGACACTTCTTTCATCTTACTGAGTTGTTGCCTGAAGTGGAAAAATAGGTGATTTGCATAGGCAGAATGTAAGTTTTACGATTATTTTGCTGATATTGTATACAGGTTTCTACCCAGTTCTAACTGTGTTCATCATTAAAGAAAGAAAACTTGTGAATTAATGTAATTTGTGCCATTTTTGGTGCTTTATGTAAGGCAGTAAAGGCTGTCTCTGGCCATCTCCCCTCATGTCTGCTGGGTTCTTGTCTTGAGTCTGTTCTGCTGTATCTTTCGTGTGCTATTCCAGAATGTAGTCTAGCTGCCTGACCAGAAGACTTATCTTTTACTTTGAAGTCAGTAATTATAGCTGTAAGAATGAGTCAGAATGCGATGTTTTGAAGTGACAGTGTATTTCTGGATCCTTCTTCCTTAAGTGCCACAACAGATAGGTGACAACTTGAGCAAACTAAGGTGAGATGGTAGGCTCCATGGGTGAGGAGAGCATAGCTTTGTTCTCTGTTATGCTACTTGGTTTTGTCCTGGGTATCTCCTGGTAAACATTTGCTCACTGTTTTTCTCCTTTCTTGGCAGTAAAGAGGCTGACTAAAACATTTAGAACTGTGAAGGCTTCACCTCCCATCCATCTACGAACCTCATTTTTGTCTATTGAGGAATGCACAAAGAGAGAATATATTTGGTAGGTGATGATTTTGGAGGCTGAGTCAGAACTTTTCCTTCCTGGGCCGTCCTTTGTAATTACCCCTGGCAAATGGTGGAAGCATACCAGGAGGTGCTGTGTGGGATCTCTTACCAGGTTCCTCTTTGCCCAAGAGCAAGCTTCATTATTTAGATGAAATTCTGGGAATTTGCTTGAGTGGGGCTTGTGACAGAGAGCAGACATTTTGGTGGACATACTATCCAGGGTGAAACTCCGTCCAGGGTGAAACTTCATCCATAGCCTCTCCAGAGAGTGGGAGCACTGGCTGTTTCAGTAACCAGTTGCCCTGACTTCTAGTGTGAGTTTTACTTCTCTGGCTGCCATTTGCCTTTCAAAGCCATGCTTTGTGTCTGACTTGCCATCTTCTTTTCCCACTTTCCTTCTCCTTCATGCAGGACAGGTTGGTGTCCTGGGACAGGAATTCCTATTATCTCCAGCCCCAGATATTCCTTTTCTTATCTGTCCTCAAGTTTAGTATGAAGCAGCAGTGGGAGAGAGTCTGGGTTGCGTCAGCATCACCGACACTATTTCTCCATTGTGAGTTCCTCCATGTTGAGGGAGAGAGGTAATTACAGTGAGCATAGGACTTCTCACTAGCATCCTCGTCTTTCATCTACGACTCTTGTGGACCAGTGTCTGAGTTGTCAGTGGGATTTTAATGGTGACCACTGTGGACTGACTTTTCTTGTTCCTCTCAGTGAAGTGGAGTTTCTTCAGGGTGCTTAATCTTTGAGGCTGAGCTGTGACATCCTATCTGCTCACTAGGGCCTCCTAAATGACCTTGGATACCAAAGATTTTTCCTTCTCTGTCAATTCAGCTGAGTATTTGCCAAAAAAATCTCTAGTGCTACCAGAGATGTTGATCTAAGGAGTGTAAGAGGGCTGAGATGGAAAAATAAGGAGAGGAATTTGTGACAGGAGTAGGATTCACATCTTCAGGCTGGTGATCCAGGGGTGGCCAGAGGAACCTCAGCCTGATCGAACATCTTGTGCATGGAGCAGTGATCTGGCCTGAGGACTGTAATGGCTAATAGATACACTAGTACAACAGCTATTTAGAAGGATTTTTTTGGACTATTTTGGAGAAATAGTAAGCTAAAGTATGGATTTCATGCCAAGCTCCTGACATTATCTCTTAATATGATTTTAATGTACTAGGTGCTAAAAGCAGGAACTTGCATTCCACATTGTTCTGACACCTCTTGCAGGCAGGCAGCTTTGCAGATGTTTTTCTCAGCCTAAATTTTCCCATCTCAGTGCCATGTGGACAACAGAAGCACCAAGTCACAGGCTAGACCTTGCTGGGTTAGAAAACATCTTGGTTTCTAAGATACCAGCTTGGAAACTGATCTAGATTTGGGGAGATGGATATTAAATAAAGTAATTATTGCATGTTGCAGATGAGCAGAATCCCTTGCAGCCCAAAATGAGCCTCTCTGTTTCCGAAGAGGCATCTGGTCTGTTTCTTGCAGTTGTTTTGTTGCCAAAGATTGCAGCTGAGGAGCTTGTGTTGTGCAGGACATGGGAAAGAATGTGAAACAGCTTATGCTTGACATGGCTCGCAGATAAAACATCTATGAAACTAGTAGCAAGGTGTTGAGTCAGCTTCCCCTCAAACCAAGCCGCATGTCTGCAGTCCAGGGCCAAGGTTGTCTCTGGCTTAATTTTGTTAAGTGTATAGCTGAGGATAGACTGAGGATGGGAAAACACAGTTGCCGTTTGATGGGAGGGAGACAGAGCAGGATGCTTGGAAATTAGGGCAGGGGTGGCAGCTTGTACAGAAGGGATGATGGGAACCCACTGAGTAGCAACAACAAAGCAGAGGAGTGAACTAGGTGGTTGCTCTTGTTTCCAGGCCCTTGGGCTGCAAGGCTCAGCAGGGATTAGCAGCTAGTCTGTGGTAGCCGTGCATCTCTGGCAGACTGTGTCCCTCTGAGAGACTGTAGTCTCTCTGCAAGATGTGGGTGCGTGCGTGGGTGTTTCCAGGCATATGGTGGGAAAGGTCTCCATGCTATTCTGAGTTCCTTCTGGTGTCTGACCTTCCAGCCAGTTCTCCTTATGCCTGTCCTGTTACTCTTTATTTCAGCCTGTCAGCACCTGCAAGTTGTGGCTGGTAGCTCCTGGCAGTGTCCTGCTGACATTTTTCCTACTCTGTTCCTTGAGAAGTAAGGCTATGCTTTAATTTTCAGCATGACACACTTGGGATTAATGAAACATAAGGAAACGATCTATGCTTTTATAGAGAGACTTGCTGATGAGTTCATTCACATCCTGCAGCAGCCACTTCTGCTTGGGATGTTATTGGTGATATCATGACTTGGTGATAGCATTTTTGGGAGGATTGCCCAAGAGCAAACGGTCTGCATGCTGTGCAGCACCATGGCAGCGCAAGCGGCAACTCACGGAGGCAAACAATGTGTTTTTGAGGCAGCGTATGCTCCAACAATAAGGGATGTCCATGTTCCCAGTGTAATTCTTTGACCCATGAATGGTTGTTGCTGGCCTCAGTCACTCTCCCAGAAAAGCCGTAGGAGCTCAGAGTTACCAGAGGAATCAATGGTTAAACTGAGGGAAGTGGAAGATGCCTCCTGCAGCATTGAATCCAGTCTCCTGTTATTGCACATGCCATGTAATACAAATATGGTGATTCATAAACTAACCACGCACCATTTTAACAGTAATGTTTTGTTTGCTTCACTAGTCTTCTGTAGGGCTGTGCTGGAGCCTTGACACTCTGACAGTGAAAAGAATTTCTAGGGTTGATGCCCCTCTGTGGTTATGCCAGCATTGGTCTATAAATTGATGAACTCTTCTGCATCCAACAGGAATGGCATTTGTCTTTCTTCACTGGAAATACATCAATTCTCTGGATAGCTCCTTCTCTTCTCTCCAGATGATGACTCCCCACCCTTGCAGTCTCGAAGTGCATGTCTTTGCGTAGTTTACTGCTGATTTTCATCACCCTATTCTTGTTGCTCTGGTACATAAGGCCGTCCAATCGTTCCTCCATAATAATCCTGTACTTCTCTGTGTCAGCAGTGCTTCTTAACTGGGTTTCATCAGTACATCTTGAGTAGCACTCACTTCCTTCATGCCAAAGTCACCACTAAAAATTTTTAATAAGTTTGTCCTCTTTTCTGCTTTCTGACTTTTAATTAAGAGGAATCTCATCAAAGAACAAATTATCTAGGCAGTCAGCTGAACTCAAATTTGCTTTTAACGTGTTTTCTGTCCTCTCTCTCTTTTACGGGCACTTCAAGCTGAGTGCTTTCCCCCACCTGATTCCTCAGAGGAGGTGGAGAGTGGTGCTGGTGGAGAGGAATGGCACGTCTTGTCCCCTTGAGGAGTCTGTCCGTTCAGCAGTAAGAGATTAGGAAAAGATTGACATGTTTTCACCTTTCTCACAGGTGAGGCCCTCTGCGTTGCATCTCAGTGGGCAGGGCCTGGCTGCCCACACTGGAGCCGAGGCACCCTGAGGTGCTGGCTGGGAGGGACACAGCATTCGGCAGACAGGGCTGGGAGCACAGGCTCCTTGGGGCAGCGCTGGTTCTGCCAGCTTCCAGCTCGGACACCTCTTGTCATTTCCAGGGGAGAGATTTAGATAATTTCATCTTTCTAGTTTCTGAAGCAATGGGACGCGTTCACAGTGACTGTTTTTTGCAGTTTCTAAGTTAACATAGCTTTGTGTCCAATCCAATTCCACCCCTTGTAATTATTTTGTGTTTTTTCTGTAGAAATCGGTGGCCTTTCCCGTGAGCGCTGTGCTGTGCATGACAGCATGGCTGTCCCCTGAGTCCCAGCACTGGCCATGTCTCCAGATAGGAGATGGAGGGTCAAAATACTTGTGTGGGATCAATTAGCTTACTTCATCCCATCCTTGCTGCCACCACCTTCCCCTGTCATACTGGAGGGAAACATCAGCATGCATCAGCTGGAGATGCAATAGCTAGTGCTGATCAGTTAGAGCCACAGGCTTGTTGGAGCTGAGGAAGGATTTGGCCAGGAGCTGGACTAAAACACCAAGGAGCCAGACCCTCCTGCCATGAGCTCTAGCTTTGAGCGCGATTGCAGTGCAGGGGAGGAGAAACAAACAGTCAGCAGCGGCCAAGCGTTTGCTGGTTTGATCCTGTTTTGTTCTGCTCGTGTTTTCTAAATTGCCTTCTCCTGAAGCCTCACGTTAATAGGAAAGTGAGGAGAATTTTTGAATGACTTGCTTTGCTAGAAGTACAGGTAATCCAGCCGGAATGCTTCATGCTGATGTAATTCAACTTGGATTTTCAATCCTACATGAGTTTAAAAAATGAATCTATGAGGTCCAAATTACCTCAGGAAAGCAAATTTTAGCCTTCATGTTCCAGGCTTACTTGGAAAGCTTCTGTCTCCAAATTTCTCTTTTAAAAGTACATACCGAGAGGAGGCTGATGCACAGGGCCTGATCACAGCATGCTGTGCTTGCCGGTGACTGGGGAAGGCAGCTGCCTCCTCACCGTCTGTATCTCTTCCCCCTCGACACGTTCGTTGTGATATGGAGATGGAAATTGGAAACTGTTTTCTTTTAGGGCCGGGGAAAGAGCTGAAGTTGTCTTCAGGTATCAAGTAACTGTGACAAATCTGCAGGATCTGTGTTTGCAGTGCCTCCCTCAGTGGCTCCTGGATCTCCAGACCTGTTCACGAGTGTTTGCAAAGGAGGCACGTGTATTATTAGCACAGAGTTTAATCAAAGCACATATTGTAACGTTAGCAGATTCAGAGCTCCTGTTCCTCTGTCTCATAACAAGTACAATATGATCTGACTGAAATTGAAAAGCAAATGCAAATGCTTTCTCGCTCAGCCTGTTGAGTATGGTCTCTGGAGTCACCAGGTATCACTGATGAAAAACAAAAGCATAATTAAAAAAGAAAATAGGCGTTTTATAAAGTCAAACTGTCCAGGTGTTGTGCTGAATGTCTGCTTCATATGTAATATAAAACCTTCTCCGGGATTTGCTTGTTAGGAGCGAGGAAGCAGTTCATTTGAGAAGGGCTGTGCCACGTCGGCTGTGCCAGGGACGCGTCAGGGTGCTGTGGGGAAGGGATGGGGTTGCCTGGTGTAGAGAGCCTGGGGAAGGGGCCGGGCCATGAGCTGCCGAGGGCCAGGCTGCAAGAAAACGCTGGCATGGCAAGGTGCTGCAGAAGGGTTAGCACGGAGGATTGTTTTTGTTGAATGTGTTTCTGTTATTTTTTAGGAATTATTCACCAGATGAAAGGCGACTATGACACTGCACTGCGGCTGCATAAGATGCATCTATCCATAGCTCAGGAGCTAAGTGATTACGCGGCCCAGGGCCGGGCCTATGGCAACATGGGCAACGCTTATAACGCTCTTGGCATGTATGACCAGGCTGTCAAGTACCATCGACAGGAGCTGCAGATTTCTATGGAAGTAAATGACCGTGCCTCTCAGGCATCTACACATGGGAACTTAGCAGTTGCCTATCAAGCGCTGGGTGCCCATGACCGTGCTCTGCAGCACTACCAAAATCATCTCAACATTGCCCGGGAGCTGCGGGACATCCAGAGTGAAGCACGGGCCCTCAGCAATTTAGGCAACTTCCACTGCTCACGAGGAGAGTATGTGCAGGCAGCTCCTTATTATGAGCAGTACCTGCGCTTGTCCCCAGAGCTGCAGGACATGGAAGGGGAGGGGAAAGTTTGCCATAACCTTGGCTATGCCCATTACTGCCTTGGGAACTACGAGGAAGCAGTTAAGTACTACGAGCAGGATCTTGCCTTAGCAAAGGATCTTCATGACAAGCTGAGCCAAGCCAAAGCCTATTGCAACCTGGGTCTGGCCTTCAAAGCCTTGATGGACTTCAGCAAAGCAGAGGAGTGTCAAAAATACCTGTTGTCCCTGGCCCAGTCTCTGAACAATTCCCAGGCCAAATTCCGAGCTCTGGGGAACTTGGGGGATATTTTTGTCTGTAAAAAAGACATAAATGGTGCAATAAAATTTTATGAGCAGCAATTGAGCTTAGCCCATCATGTTAAAGACAGGAGACTGGAAGCCAGTGCTTATGCAGCCTTGGGCTCTGCATACAGAATGGTACAGAAGTGTGACAAGGCTTTAGGTTACCACACGCAGGAGCTGGAGGTGTACCAGGAGCTGGGAGATATGCCGGGTGAATGCAGAGCCCATGGTCACCTTGCTGCAGTGTATATGTCACTTGGGAAGTACACCATGGCCTTCAAGTGTTACGAAGAACAGCTGGAGCTTGGGCAGAAGTTGAAGGACCCCAGCATAGAAGCCCAAGTCTATGGTAACATGGGCATTACCAAGATGAACATGAATGTCATGGAGGAAGCTATTGGCTACTTTGAACAGCAGCTGGCCATGCTGCAGCAGCTCAGTGGAAACGAATCTGTGTTGGATCGGGGCCGAGCATATGGGAACTTGGGAGATTGTTATGAGTCTCTGGGAGATTTTGAGGAAGCTATAAAGTATTACGAACAGTACCTGTCTGTGGCTCAAAGCTTGAACCGTATGCAAGATCAGGCAAAGGCCTACAGGGGCTTGGGCAATGGGCACAGGTAAGGAGCACTGCGTATGTATTCTAATGACAGGCAGTGAAGTACAAGTGTAAATTACTGATGGGGTGTGCTTGTGTGGCCATTGTACACGTGCACGGGGATTGTGCCATTGTGTTGCCATTGTACATGTGCAGCCTGGTCTGGTGGAAGGTGTCCCTGCCAATGGCAGGAGGGTTGGAACTAGATGGTCTTTAAAGTCTATTCCAGCCAAACCGTTCTATGATTCTGTGTGGCATAGGAGCAAGTAACAGAGTCCTCTGTGTGCTGAGGACTGTGCTACTGGCTCAGATAGTGAAGCTGATGTTGCTCTGCCCTGAGAAGAAGGGAAATTTATAAGGTGGCAGAAGAAGGAGGTTGATTCAAAGGTGCCAGGGGATGTCTCCTGGGGGTAGTGTTTGTCTGCCTGAAAGGTTTGAGCTGGCCTCTAGAGGAAATGACAAAACATCTTCTTTCAAGAAAATACTGGCAAAATAAATGCTGTTGATTTCTTCCCTTGTAGGGCTATGGGAAGTTTGCAGCAGGCTCTGGTGTGCTTTGAGAAGAGACTTGTGGTGGCACATGAGCTGGGCGAGGCATTTAACAAAGCCCAGGCCTACGGGGAGCTGGGGAGCCTGCACAGCCAGCTGGGGAACTACGAACAAGCCATTTCTTGCCTGGAGCGCCAGCTGAACATCGCTCGAGAGATGAAGGACCGAGCTCTGGAGAGCGATGCTGCCTGCGGCCTTGGTGGGGTCTACCAGCAGATGGGAGAGTATGACACAGCCCTGCAATATCACCAGCTAGACCTGCAGATTGCAGAGGAGACCAACAACCCCACTTGCCAAGGCCGGGCCTATGGGAACCTGGGCCTGACCTATGAGTCCTTGGGTACCTATGAGAGGGCAGTAGTTTATCAGGAGCAGCACCTCAGCATTGCAGCACAAATGAACGACCTTGTAGCCAAAACTGTGTCTTACAGCAGTCTGGGGAGGACTCATCACGCCTTGCAGAACTACTCTCAGGCTGTGATGTACCTGCAGGAAGGTAAGAGGCTGAATTATGCACCGCAGCATGTAGTGGTAGTTGTGGGGGGATAGGAGGGCAGCCTGCAGACATACACGCAAGAGCAAAAGCTCTTGCAGACATCCATAGCTACTGTTGAGCATCTGTGTGAGCAGCTGTCCGAGCGGGCTGTTATGGTCAGCACGCTGTGTCTGTTGGAGCCTTTGTGGCGTCCTGTGGACAAAGCATTGCAAAGCACAATCCGTGCCTTCCTGGGAGTGTCTCGGCTAGCTCTGAGCTTGAATCCAGACTGCACCTGGCAGAGTCACTTTATAAAGCTCATTTGTGCCTGAGCCTAGAAGGTGTAAACCTTCTAAACCTTCTCTATAAATAGCATTGCATACCAGGAACTGGCTCTGGGAAAATCACGTTGGGTCATGATGGATCTCTCTGATCCTGAGAGCAGGACTCAAACTGATGTGTGCCTTGCTGATAGCCACCTGGCTTTTCCTTCTTTGTTCAAGCAGGAGTGAGACCAGGTGGATGAGTGTCCTCTAAGCTGTGAGTGAAAACAAGTTATGTTTGCTAGGGAGGTGAGGGAGGTTCAGCCCTCAGTGTCCAGAAGCTATCTGCTGCTGCTGAGCACCGGGGCCAGCACTGGCTTTTGAGTTGTGCTGCTGCAAGGGATTCCAGCATGCAAGCAGCATCTGTTCAGCATGGTGGCTCTCTGAGGGAGTAGATGAGCAGTGTAGCTGGAGTGTATGAAGCTGGAAGCTGAAGGATTAATTACATCAGTTAGTCTGGTTTCCCTGAAACTGACCTTGGCAGGATTCCAGTATGCTCAGGGAATTCGATTAAGTTGGAAGGGAAGAAATTAAATACAGCTCCTTCTCCTGGTGTGATGCAGAATTCCTGAAAAGCCTGCAAATGCTGGCTGCTGCTGAGCTGCGTGGTTGTGGCCAGGGCCTCTGCTCCCCAGTCCATGGGAAACCCGAGGAGCCTAAGAGGAAGTGTCCCTGTTGTCAGCAGGGCTCATGGGGGCGAGAGTTTTGGAGTGTGCTGGAAGCAGGGACAACACAGAAGGTGCTGCTGGAAGTGAAATGAGCTCCAGGTCCTTCACACCAGGACCCTGCCCTCTGCTCTGGCTCCATACATAAACCATGCGGAGTCTCCCAGAAGGCTTGGGAGAGCTGGTGGGAAATGAGCCAGTAATGTGGCAAAAGGTGTCTTTTCTGGCAGTGCTTGGCAGCTCAGTGTGATTTTGTTTGCCTGTGTGGTTTTTAAGGTTTAATAGTTGAACTTCCTGGTAGGGGCTTACCACATGTGTCACAGGGGACTGCATCTTAACCTCGTGAAGGGAGGTCTTGGTCCATGGAACTGTCTGTCTCACTGAGGCACCTCTCACGCTGGTGCCAATTGAAGTGTTGGCAGCAGCTGCCCGGTGCTGGCACTGGCCCGCTCGGCATCCCACCGCTTAGCAGCTCCATGGCTGTCTCTGCCTGCCACAGGAACCCTGGAGACCCAGGGCCCACCTGCGTCGAGAGCCGGCCAGGCTGCTGAGGCAGAAGTGTTCCACTGAGCTGCCGAAGCCCCTTCTCCCCTTTGGCCCTCTCTCACTCTGACTCCTTTTTAGGACTGAGGCTGGCAGAGCAGCTGGGACGCAGAGAAGATGAAGCCAAAATCCGCCACGGCCTCGGCCTCTCCCTCTGGGCAAGTGGAAACCTGGAAGAGTCTCAGCACCAGGTACACCATGGTCTGGCCCGTGTTGGTGGGCTTCTGTCCTCTGAGCCCTTTGGGTCATTCCTCTCCTCAGGGGAGGAAATGTCTGGTGTGTCTTGGGGAGGATGGGTAATGCACTGAGCCGACTCAGGCCCACGTGCCTTCCTGCTCCATCAGAAGTCACCTCCCCTCTGCCAGGGATGCTGCCATCCTGAGGGGCTGCCTGAGGCAGACCTCCCCTACCTGAGGGTATGTTGGCCTGGATCCTCCTGCTCTCCCAGCTAGTGCTTTGTGCTGTGCCTGCAAGGAAGTCACTGTGGCTATTTTCTGTCCCAGCTGTATCGGGCCTCCGCACTGTTTGAAACCATCCGACATGAGGTGCAGCTGAGCACAGATTACAAGCTGTCACTCTTTGACCTGCAGACATCCTCTTATCAGGCCCTGCAGCGAGTACTCGTCAGTCTCGGTAAGATATGCTATCATATGCTGAGTCTGAACTCCGAGCTCATGCCAAGAGTTCAACTGAAGTTTCAGGGAGACAGTTCATGACACAACCTTCACTCCTCTTCTGTCTGACACAGCACAGCATTTCTTTGCCAGGACAGAAATAAGGCTGTCCTGCTTTGGGTTTCAGGCACCTTTCGATCTTCTTTCTTGCTTCCTGTATTCATTTGCCTTTGTGTGGCATGTTATGTCATGGTATTGCCTGCAGCCAAGATGATCTGTGAGACTGTATTCCAGCGCAGAGACTACGTTTTCCAGAAATAAGTGCTGTAACCCTGCTTCCCCAGGTTTTAGTTTGAGCTGAGGTAGCAACTGTCCCTGTTCCTGCACATTGTGCTGCAAACCACGTTGGTGTCAGGTCTGAGAGATGTTTTTGTCTTTTCAGGTCACCATGATGAAGCATTGGCAGTAGCAGAGAGAGGACGAACAAGGGCATTTGCTGACCTGCTCGTGGAACGTCAGACTGGGCAGCAGGACTCTGATCCCTATTCTCCAGTGACCATTGACCAGGTCCTGGAGACAGTGAACGGCCAGAGAGGACTTGTTCTCTACTACTCACTGGCTGCAGGTTATCTGTACAGCTGGCTGCTGGCTCCTGGGGCAGGTGAGGTTCTTTTTGGAGATGAGAGCCTGTGAACAAACCTTACAAAGGGAGAATTGTACCATTTGTAGCTAGGCATGAATCTGGGATCAGAGTGAACGTACGAAAGAATCCTTTCTGTCTGGTACCTTAAAGCTGAATGGACTGAAAACTGTGGCATAGCCACAGCAATAAGAGCGTAGAAGTGCTTATTCAGGGCTTTGATGTTGACCTGGAGATGGAAATGTTTCATGTGTTTAATATTTCCATTTTTCAGCCTCCAATCTGTATATATTTCCCACAGGGCAGAGCAGTAATGAGATTCCAAGTATGTTGGCTCTGTGAGAATCTTCTATGCATAAGAATCTCTACTTTAATTATATTTCTGTGCTTTATCCTTCCAAAAGCTTTTGACATTTATTCACTGAAGTGAATTGCAGAAACAGAAGGGCGTCCCTGCTTCCTGATATACCATTGAACTGGCTGATCCTCTGAATTCTCCTCATATGAATGTGGAAACACTTATCACAGAGGAGCAAGGAGGATTAATTTGAAGAGCATTGGTTTTTGCAACAGCTGCTGTTCATTATCTAATAAAGTGATGACTGTAAATTTTCATAAGTTCTTTCTGGGTATAATGTAATAATTGCAGTCCTTCACCATGACAAAGCTAAAGAGATAAAAAGCACTATTTAGATTGCACCAAAAATGCTTTGGGAAGGGAAGCAAACATTCACATATGCCTGACTTCAGATGGGATGACAGGGATTGGAAGATAAGCTTTTTGGGGGCCTTTTGCGATGTTGCATGTATAAGTATAAGATGGTGGTGTCCTGCTATCCATCCAGTTGCTAATTGTCTCTTCAGGTCTGTAACTTGCCCAATAAAATGCCAGTAATTCTATAGTATTAATATCAAGCTGAGCTAACTGAAATTATATGACTCAGAAGTGTAACGTTTGCCACTAGGCTTCACGACCAGTCTCCTCCTTGCCCAAACTGGGTTCTTGTAGAAAAGCAGTTGCACTCTTCAAGTACATGGGTTTGTGACTGCCTCCTTGAAGATGCTGTCAGGTGTCGGGAAGGAGAGGGACTGTGGTGCTTCAAGGGTTCCACTTGAGCAGCTTTGCTGGGGACCTCTTGAGTAGTGACTCCAGCCCAGCCACGGTGACCTCTTCTTAGTCCATTAGCGCTGACGGAGACAAGTAGCATCAGTGGCAGCCCAGGATCCTCATTGTCCCACTGAGATGGCACCCTTAGACCCTCTTCACTGATTCTATATTTGCTGCTGTTGCTGCAGAAGGAGTTGCTTTATTCTTTATTCCTCCACTCTTCTTAACTGGTTTAATCATTTATGCTGTCAAGGCAAACAGGGCATCCAGAGCAGCCTTTTACTGTTGATTACAGGCTGTAGAATTAATTATATCAGGAACAATATGCCAGTCTGAGTAGAGGAAGATTTTATCTGCATTAATAGTTGAATTCTTAACAAAACAGTGAGTGTCCTTTATTTGGTTTACCCATTGTGAAATACTATCTTTTAATATTTTACTATGCATTAATCCATCTTTCTTTGTATATAATGTATTTTCATGCGTATGAGTGAATTGAAAAATCTTTGTGTGATGAGGAGGTTCTGCTGTAGTAATAACACTCTTGTTCAGCATTTGAGCCTTGTCTGTTCAATTTACGTGATCAGAGGCTATTAATAGGTGTTTTTCATGTGCTTCTATTGAAACGTGAATTATTCTGGTAGGTGCTTGTATGAAAGATCTGTTTTATAATTTATAGGAGAGTGCTGCAGTAGCAAATGCATTCTGCGCGTCTCATAAAAGCACTATTCTGCCTTTGTACCTTTGACCCATCATCTACAAAGTACAAAACTAGATTTAAAAGCAAAGCTGTAATACAGAATGCTGGCAACGCCCTGTGGAGACATGGCATGGAATGCTTTGCCCCAGTTGTACTGGAAATGCCAAATGCTAGGGACTGTGCCACTGTCTTAGCTGCTAGCAGCACTATTCCTGCCCTGCAGAAATGACCACGTGATTCTGGTGCCTTGCAGGAATTCTGAAGTTTCATGAGTATTATCTGGGTGACAGCCTGACAGAAAATGCCGGGGACTTCCATGAAGCCAACAGCATGACCCTGCAAACAATAACAAACTCTGCATTGGAACAGTACATCTCAAGTGTGCGGGAGGCTCTGGGTGTGGATTCCTACTATACCCGGTAAGTTGGGGAGAGAGAATTCTGACATCCTGGTTCCCGCTCTCCCACCTGAAAGGAATTTATAACAGTCTGGGATGAGCTAATCGGACGAGAAGTCTGAGAACTAAGAGTCAGAGTAGGGGCAAATTTTCATTGCAGCAACAAAAAAAATTGCTTTATTTTTGTGTCTGTGGCTATTTTTCTGCCAGGTAACTCGATATGCACATGCAAATAAGGTTTGAACCCATAGGCTGGGTAATGAATCTGTAGATTGCATGAGGAGTCAGGTGCCATGTCTGACTGTATATGAACAGATTCCGTCCTCCTTCCAGTTTCCAGTGTAATTAATTCCCTTTCAAAGGTTTACTTATGAAAAACTGCAAATACCATAGGAATTCCATCCTCCCTCCAAATATGTTCCCCTGTGGCTATAACTGAGTAAATAATTTACAGTGAATTAATCTGTCTGATGAATTTCAGCAAAGAGGGAGGAAATTTGCTCCAATCCATTACTCAGGTCCCACAGCTATGTTTCCTCATTTTCTTTACCCTATGGATTTATCACAAGTCAGGGTTTTTTGCTTATTTGTTCTCAACCTCATGATCTCTCATGGTATTTGATTTGATTTCTTGATTGAATGAGTATGAATATAGTTTCTATGCTGATACTTAGGAGTAGTTTTTCTCTGAATGTTTCTGTCTGAAAAGCAGAGTGGGGGATGTCCCTGTCCTTGTATGTTCTTTGTGAATGAAGTGTACAGGGTAACAGATGTGGCGACAATTCTGCTTGCTGTTATAAGTGAACCTTGCTACCTAGTCATAAATTGCTTTACTTCAAGTAGGTTAGTAACACACTGGCAGTTTGCAGGTCTAGTTTACTACTAGTGCAAAGGGGACTTAAATGTATGTGTTGGCTGACTTGTTAACCAACCCTCAAAACTGGTGTGAATAAAGGCACTGGCTCTTTTAGATTATACTGTGTTTTAGTCTTTTTTTAACCCATTTTGCTTTTTTCTGCAAAAACACAGTCTGCAGGGGCTGTGCACACCCAAACCTGGTGTTCCGGGTAATCATGTTGGCCAAGAAAGAGGAAATGATGGCATTGATCCTCAAATTGATTTGTGCTCAGGGTTCTGTGGGCAACTGGGAAGCTGTTCAGCTCTCCTAATTAATCCTTGTTCATCTTTTGTAATAGCTACCATAGGTACCAAATGGAGTTGCACAACTGACGCTGCAGTGGCGTGAGTTAGAGCACTGTTGTGCAGAAAGCAGCAGTAAAACCAAGCTGTGCTTTGTAGTCTGCTCGCCAGCAGTGTCCTTGGCTTCCCCCTCTTTGATGCTCACACCTTAGTCTGACAGAATGGGAACTTTCCATCAGATCAAAATAAGAACATAACTGCAAGCCTAAAGTTTCCCATTAGGTGTTTCAGCTATGCAGAATGGTACCAGGTTTCCTAGTTGCTTTCCCTGGGGCTTGCTCTGGTCTCTCACAGACAAATTAATTCTCCCCTTGGGGTAGGAGGAACATGACACTTGGTTGTGTTACATCCCCAATACCAGTAACGAAATTGGTTGCAGTCAGCTTGCTGGGCCTGAAGCTCTGAGAGGGCTGCGGACACGTGTGCTCAGCACAGACGGTGATTCCCTCCATGCTTTTTCCTTCATGGGAGCATCAGATGCTGGAAGAGAATTGGAAGCCAGCAGACGTTCTGGACTCAGGCCTGGTAGATTGCTTTTCTCCTTTTCACTGATTTCAAAGTAAATTAAAGAATGTGTGTCTATGCTGGGATGCTGAAGGCAGGGTAGGCTCAGGTTGTGGTGACATGCTTTCCTGGTTTTGCCTTTCTTTAGGGAACTGAAGAGAAAGCTCTGCTTAAGATTCCACCACCCACTCCCTCCCTTACCAGATAAAATACTGGATTTGTGAAGGTTTGGGAAAAGGTATCTCTGTCTAATAAATCAGTGGTGCACAGCGCCAGGCTTGTCTTTGCTTCTTGGTGCTCTGGCATTGCTAGTCTGGGCAATGCACGCGCTGGCGTCCCCGGCCCGGCCTCCAACTCCTGGAGCTTGATTCTGGGCTTGGGCCAGCTTGAAGAATTGTTTCAAAGAGCCACTGCCAAGCTGCTTAGTATGAGCACTGGGTTGCGAGTCAGGAATCACCGCTGCGCATTTTGCCTGTGAGCTCTGAGGCCTGGCCAAACCTTGCTGCTGCTCAGCTTCTCCAAGGGAGACAGCAGCTCTCCCGCCTTGGGCCAGTGCTAGAGACATGAGCTGGGACAATCGCAGCACCAAAATGGCGTTGCCTCTCTGGCTTACCCTCTGTCAGGAGGACTTCTTGAGCCCTCTGACGTGGGACTGTCCATGCTGCTCTTGGGCTGGAAGTGTTTCCCCTCTGTGATAACCCACTTCTGTGGCAGGACTGTGAAGGCTTTGAGGCCTCTCCCGCCTGGGTATGGGGATAGGAGTGGTGCTGCCATGACACGGAGTGGCAAACGGCTGTGTGTGTGTGTATGCACCTTTCTGTGGTTCCCTGGGGAAGGATCTGTGATGTGTGGTAAGGGGAGCGCTGGGTATCTGTGGGCTGCGCTTGGGGATAACGGCTGGCGTTTCTGGGCTGGGCTGTGCAAGGGCTGAAATAGCAGAAAGTTTGAACAGAAATAATGTGTTCCCATTCAGCTGTACAAAATGCTGAAAAGCAGCCGTTATTTCTGCTTGTCCGGGATCATCTGAGATAAAAGAATTATGACACTTTTAAAACTGTCAAGAAAAAAATCTGCAGAATGAGACTGGGCCTAGCATGATTTCAGCTCACAGTCGTTAGCCAAGAAAGCTCATTAAAATAAAAAAAAAAGACCAAAAAAATCAAGGATCTATATATCAGTGTGCTGCTTGGAAGATTCTTGGCTGCAATTTATGAATGGAATTAATTTTCCAATAATTGTCTATATTTGCATAATGCCTTCAGGCCTGAGCACTATTACTGGCATTGTATCCAACTTCAATAGAGAAGTTTGTCTCCTGCGCTACCAGAAAAGAGCTTGTCCAGAACACTGCCAGCTTGAGAGGAGATGTCAGGATTTTTTACTGTGTTTTGGGATGGTTGGGTTTTTTGTTTTAACAGGATGACTCTTGTGTCAGTCTTCTAAAGACCACAAGATGTTTTTTACCCATCTTTTAGTGGAAATCTGCCCCCAAAACTGCCAACCACCTGCTACATTAATTACTTGTGGGTTTCTGTAGTCCCTTGAGATTGGTTTAGACACCCTGTTATCATTAAAATTAATTTAATCTTGTAAGAGCTAAACAAGTTGTACAGTCCCAGAGTCTTCATGCAGCAACAAACTGAAGACAGATCAAAAACCTTTGAGATGGTGCTTCAGAGCACTAAAACCTCGCAGTCCATAACCCATGGCATTTTCTTAAGAGGTGCGGACAGCAGAATAAAAGCAGATTTGTCGCCATATTTGACCTGGCCAGGTTGCAAAGAAGAATGAAAAGTAAACCTCTCCCCAAACCAGAAAAACCTAAAATGAGCCATACATTGGTCTCTCGGACAAGAGAGGAAAGTTAGTAAGAAAGAAATGAAAGAAGTGTCTGAGTTGAGATGGACAGTGTGTATCTGGAAGAAAACTCTGCTTCACTGCCCTAGTCTCCAAGGAGGGAAGCAAAGTCAGTGATCCATGGGGTTTTGCAACTAGGATAGATAATGGCATGGGGTCTGAGGTTTAATTTCTCTCCTGAGGGTTTTTGTTCCCTTAGGGTAGCTGCACAACAATTTTCTTTTCCTTTCTGGTTCTTTTACTGCTATCTATAAACATTTTCATAACCACAACACTGATTATCCATAAGTGATGACAGAAGATACAAAACAATTTGAAAAATCTATACTACTATTCTGAAAACTTCTGGTGAGCATGGTGTTTGATCCTGTTTATCTGAGCACGACATTGGAGTCTGGAAGTTCCTTTGGAAGACCACTGAGCATTTAGTATTGCCACTGGGGGAGGATGAGCTTTAGTCATCTGGCGAGACGAGGGATTCAGGGATGCAGTCTGGCTAATGCAGACCTTGTAAGTGTTACTGAAATACTGGCAGTATCTGTAACAGATTTTGAGTTGCTGCTATTAGTATTTTAGCCAAAATAGTAGCCAAAATAGTGGATCTGGCACAGCTAGCCCACAGTCAGCAATCAGGTTGGACTTGCATCAGGACCTGTTCTTTGTCCTGAATTCAATCTGAGCTCACCATTTTGTGAAATTACCCACCAGCTCACACAAGGGCAGGATTGTGCTGTGAACAACACGTGCTGCTGGGATGGGTATGTGCTTAATTCATAGTGTTGAGACAGTTGGAAACCAGAAGAAGTAGTGACAGCCGACTCATCTCTAGTGATCCCCACATCTGTGTGTATTTGATTTACAGTTGTGTCTCATTTGGATGCATTTTGGGTCTGTACTTTCTGAAAAGATGCACAACGTTTTATGATTGTAAAGGTGGCTTTCTGAAGGGAAACAAATATTTTTTACAGCTGATTGGATTATTCATTTCGCTGTGAGCAGTAACAAATTTCTTGTTAGTCTAGGGTTTTTATTCAGTACTCAGAAAAAGCAAAGAGTGTCTCAGCCAGCTGCATACTCAAAACATAAGGAAAACAGATATACACAGAGGAGTAGCTTCTTTCGTATTAAAGCCCTGAGAAGCTACAAGCACATAAGCACTGCTATCCAAATGATCATTATCATGAAATTATTCTAACATATAGATGGTACATTTAAGAAATGTCCTGTCTTTGGTGGTGGTGGTGTCTAGGGTTTTGGGGTTCTTACATAAAATCTGTTGTGAGACTTCTGCTTCTGTTAGCTTCAGTCGCACCTTCCAAATAATGCGTTTCAAGTCTTGCTTGAAAATGAGTTGCGTGATTCCCATTAAAGGAAATGTCAGAAGTTACTCCCTCCAGCCTTCATGTTCCTGGGTTTTGCAAATGTGTTCCGGATGTTGACGCTTCATCCAGTTTTGTCTTCTGTGTGCATGTGGACCATGAGCTCTCTGTTCTTCGTGGGAGAATAAAGTCGCTCCGTCCAAGGTTTGAATACTGACAGGAAGGACAAGAGAGGGGGGAAAAAAACCCAGACTGAATTGGTTCCATCTACACTTCTTAAAGCATCAGGGTTGTGTGATTCAGAAGGTTACATCTATCTCCACATGTTGATGGTTGAATCTAACCCTGTAGATATGTATATACACAACCAAAATCTGCAGTTAATGCCTTGTGTAACAGATTTGCAGATACTGTTTTCAGTTCCAGTAACCATTTGTCACCACAGATTCTCCTCCTGGCAAAGGGACTCCTTCAGTCTTTAGATTCTGGGATGAGTTTTTAATTTACTAAGATGTCGGCTTCTCCTCTCTTCATGGTGATGGTAGTGGTATGTTTTGGGTTAAGGATTCTGGTTTAATGCTTGTCTCTGAGATCATTGGGCTGGTGTGGTATGATCACAGGCAGAATCTCTTTCCCCACTTCAAAATTACATGCAGGGAATTAAACAAACAAATCTTGTCTGTTCCATGTGGGTGAACATTATGTTCTGGAACATCATGTTCTGCTTTGAAACTCTTTAAAAAAAGAGTGCTTCCCCACAGCGTTACTGACTGCCACCATGCTCCAGCACACCAGACCCCCAGGTAACCTGTCATCTGCAGTCCCTGGAACCTGTTCTCTGCCTGCCAGCAAAGAACAGAGGGGTTTACATATACACAGCATACACGTGAAAACTTGTGTTTGACTTCTCAGTTCATAGCTTGCTTAAGTGCACTGTAATTGTGTGCTTTTGTGTTCAAATATAAGTGCCGTTGCCTTCCATAATGCTGTCAACATGTTTATAGGTACTGTTGTGTCTCCAGAGTGGCACATCTTCCTGTTTTCTGCTCCTGGAGAGGAAGGGATGCTGTCTTGGGATGTGTCATCAGGATTTTGCTGTGGTGGTGTTCAGTTCCACACTGCAGCCTTCACTTTCTGCTAGAAATGGTTCCTTTCAGCTGGTCTAATTAAGCCAACAAATAATGTGTACTTGCAAAAAAATGAAGTATGAGGGACTTCAAAGTCTGCTTGAACTAGTGTTGGGACAGAGTCGTTTCTCTTTAGGCAGAGCACGTGACCTGCTCTCTTGGGTTCATAAACTCAAGATTTTTGCCTCTTTAAGGAGCTCCAAATACTCATTGTGAGTGTTCCTCAAAACTGTGCCAGGACTCAAAACTGAGCATGCCTGCAGCTGGAGGAAAAACATGCAGGAGGCAGCTGTTGACAAGCTTTGCTTTACACTCTTTTTTTTTTTCCCCCCCCCTCCCCCTCCGCTTAGCTGTTGTTCACAGCCCCATTTCAGTGTTCATAAAGTGGTTGGCTTTTGTAAGGACTTACTCTTTCAGGTTATTAAATTACATTGACCTGGAAGTATGCTTACAAGATATCCTATGGTGTGTACAGCAACATAGGGACAGCTCTAGTTGCCCACACAAGTACTTGTTGTGCATTAATTTAATTCATGTGCTCTTTATTGGAAAACGTGCCCTTGAGGAAAGGCTCCAAGTTGTCAGGAACTCAAAAGGAAACAAATGAGATGCAAGGTGGCTTCAGCAGGTAGCATAGCAGATTTCACTTAAGTGTACAAATTCCACGGTTTGTGATGTGCCATATAATATGCAAATTATTTATTAAAGGGAGGCGTTGTTAAAAATACACATACAATAGTTGTGTTTGTCTTCTGCTTTTAGAAAGAAGAGAAAATGCTAACAGCAATTTGACAGAAAATCTACACTGAGATGATAATTTAGATATTAATGTCAGGAGATGGAAAACTAAGAAATTTTGGGCTCTATTTCTCTCTCTATTGCTGCTGTCCTAGTGGCATAGGGTAATTTTTTTTCTCTCTGTGCTTTCCCTGTTTGTATAACAGGAGCAGCAACGCAGCTCTCTTTCTTATGTTGGGCTTTGCCAGTGAAGGAAGCATACAGAGCTTGGAGTTGTTATTGTGGAAATCTGAAAGGGGTGCACTAACACATGTTCTTAGGCAAATCAAGGGCTGAGTTGATGTTCCCTGCAGACCTCAGCTTTTCTGTGTTGTGCTACAGCTTCAAAAGTCCATACCTGTAGTACCTGGGAATTTGAGTCTTGTATTTCCATCAGTGTGCCACTCTTTAAACCTTGAAGAAAACCCAGGAGAAGAGGAGGGGATGGGGTTGTTAACGCTGTTATGTGCCTAACAGGAGGAGGTGATGCAATCCAGGGAAAATTTGACTTTAGCATTTGGTTGACGTTGTGTCTGAAAAAAACATTTTCTTTCAAACTGGCCCACCATTTGTCACAAAGCTGTTGCTCTGTCTTGCATCACTGACTCCTTCACCCTGCTGTTCCCGCTGCAGAGCCTGTGCCAGTAGTGAGACTGAGAGTGAAGCTGGGGATATCATGGACCAACAGTTTGAGGACATGAATAACAAGCTGAACTCAATGACTGATCCGACTGGCTTCCTGAGGATGGTCAGCAGAAACAACCCCTTGAACAGGTGAGAATACAGCACTGCACTGTGAGGATCAGCAAGCAGAATGAGACGTCTTGGTGGCGGGCTTCTCTGTAAATTGCAAGTTCAGGGTGCAGCCGATGCCTTTGCTTGTGGTCTCCCTATTGTCCTGAGTTGTTGGGGCACAGAGCAGCAAACTGGTATTATCCTTTACAGTTGCAGTAACCATCCATTCTTCACAGCACGGATGTACCGGGAACATTAAGCACCTCTCTTAGGAATAAGGTCTATATGATAGTACTGTGCAGCATGCAGGACCTTCTGTCCATTTCTTTTGTGTTCATGTGGTGCGGTAAGAATTTCTCCCTCACTCAGGAGAGCTCTGCATCTTGCTCCTGATGGGATTGAGAATCCACTCTGGCCTAGTGTGTTGCATATGCTTCCAACCTGGGAGCTTCGGGTGCCTGGTGGCCTTCCACAGCTATGTGGCCTGTTGGGAGTTGGTTTTGTTCTACAGACTCGTGTTGGATGCGAGGGACAAAGAAGCCCTGCCAGGTCCTGAAAGGGCACGGGGCCTTATTGCTTCCTTCTTTAGAAATAGAAATTTTCAGTAGGAAGGAGGCAGGACAGGGACTGAAAGTATCATTGTGCCTCTTGTGAGAGGAAGGACCCCAGGCACATGCAGAGACCTAGACAAGACTATATATTTCACTTAACAACTTGGTACCTTGGTTTGGGAGATGTAGGGGTTGGCATCTTCATTGCGTTTCTAGCTGAATTTAATAACTTAAGGTGATAGCCAGCAAGGACTTGTCAGCAATTGTTAACTGATAACTCTGTCCTGAGGGGCAACCATTTCAAAATTTGCTCTTCTCCTGGCCAAACGCTGTTTTTGACTAAACAATTGCAGAGGAGCTCTGTTTTATCCCTGCTATCTGTGAGATGTGGAGCTTGGAGCTCTGTGCTACACACTTATTATGGAAGTACTTGATTCTGTTGGTCTTAACTGTTGTACTAATTAGCTGGGAATATGCTGCATTTCCAGAGTTACAGGACTGTACGCTAGCTGCACAGTCTCCACTCATTTTCTGCCTCTTAGACCTTGCTCAGGTCTCACTCTGTCACATTACTGTGCTAATTAGGGCAAGCATTTGAAATGAAAATTGAAGACAGAATTTTTCCAGTCTTTCCACTCCCCCAGTGGAGAGGGGCTGCATGATGCAACCCAGGGTTTCTGGCTAGATCTGTGCTCCAGCATGGATTGTGAGCACAGGATACCCCAGGCCTTTCTCAGCTGGAAAAGAAAATGCAGTCAGCCTGCAGTGTTGTAAGCCGTCACTGGTGCTTGTGAGCTGTAAGAGCATCCCCATGAAACTGGGAGCTGCCTGTTGGCACCAACAACTGGCCTGTTTTTCTTTCCAGAATCCACATGTGTATCTGTTCAAGCTGCTGCATTGATGATGAACTATAAGTACTTGCTAGTTTTGGGTCACACAGGAAGATCCCCAGAATTGCTGAGATGTTTTGCTGGTTCATGAGGCTTAGAAGACAGGAGAATGCCCTTCTGATTACAGGGGAAAAATACGATCTGATTCTGCTTCAGGGAATGCTAATCCTCAGGAACGCTGCAGAGGCCGACCATGCAGCATCTATGTCTTTCTGCTTCATAGGAGCCAAGTGCATTACCTTGAACCCACATCCAGGAGCTTACCTCAGGTGCCTTGTCAGGTAACTACTTTGCAGCTTTTAGAAGCAGCTTAGGGATGGAGCATCTTGGGCGCTTAATTAAAAGCACCCTCACAAGAGCATCAGGAGGACCTCTAGAAACAGCTGTGTCTTTGCTGTTCTTACCATGAGCACTGAGATGAAGAGAATGAGAAGACATTGTGGTATGGTCTGCCTACCTGCCCACCTTTTGCCTGCAGATTGAGGCATACCAGGGGGCTGTAGTGGCAGAGCTAACGCTGCCAAATCTGTTTTGCACCTGGCTTGCTGAGACCTGAATTCAGGGTAGATGCTATGGTCCTGCCCAAGCCTTTGAACACCTCCTGTGTTTAATGTCTGCTCCAGTCCCATAGGTGATCAGACTGGAGGCTACAGAGTCTAGAAGGGCACTGTAGAAAGCATTACCTGGCCTCTCGCTATACTGTGTGGTTCTTTATAATTAAGCTGAGAGTGGTGTGGCTCACAGCATGCAGCACACCGAGCTTGGGACAACAAGGAGGCATCCTTACAAGAGCCCTGAAGCTTCAGGAAGAAAGTAGATGAGAACCTGTGTGGAAGAGAGCAGATTAAGAAATAAAATGGGAACAGGCAGCATTTCTGTGCACTGGCCTAGCGCTCTAACAAGGAACTGTGAGCTCATAGACTTTGGTTAAGCAACAGAATTGAATGGTTAGCTAGAGCACAGGCTGTAATTTTGTGACTCCAGACTCCAGCTCACCTCCTCTGTGCAATGGCTTTTCTGCCAGCTAATATTGGAGTGAGCTCATGTAGCTGTAAGTCAATGCTGAGTGGATTGTTGCTGCTGTAGTGTCTCAGAGGATGGTAAAATTGTGGCTCACAAGCAGTGATTGAAGGTATGGTGTCTGTTTGCTTTGGCTTCTGCACTGCAGGGGACAAAGAGAAGTAGGGCCTGCTTGGAGCTGAGAATAAGAACTTGTCTTCCCTACTGCCAAGGCAGGCCCTGCATTCCTCATGTGGAGCCTGAATGCACATTCACATCTTGTGCTTGAATGTTAGAGATCCTCGAGAGAGTTTTCATGGCTTGGTGCCAGTGCAAGTTCCCTCACGCACAGGAATTGCACATGCTGTTAAGGTCCCATGTTGGAAAATGAGACCCTGGAGATGCTGGGAATGTTTGGAGCCATCCAGTTTCCATGTCTGGCAACAAGTGAGTGACTGAAAGGAAGCCCTTGGTTTGGGATGGGTGCCCTCTGGCTGCTGTCATCAGGTAACCTGGCTTTTAAGCAGAGAATAGTATGATTTTTTGGCAGTTCTGCTTAGAAAAACAAAATTGTGGGGGTTTGGCAGTTAAGAAACTTCTGAGAAGAAATGGACTTTGGAGGAGGAAGAAGCACTGAAGGGACACTGCAGTGATCTCAGTACTGGGCCATAGCTGTCTAAGCTGCAGATGCCACTGGGACAGCCCCCAAGATAGTCCCAGTTGCTCATGTCTTATGCAGCTTCTGTTTTCTCTGCTCCTTAGGGCTCTTAGGCTTTTGTTGGGTTTCCAGATGAAAATCTGATTTCCTCCCTGCTATTTATCTTCTGCTCCAGCAAGAGACTTGATCGCTGCCTGTAGCTGAATATAGCTCTCCCACCTTTTCTTTGGCCTCCACCATCATGGGGATACAGTTTGTCCTCCTTCCATGTACCTGCAGAAGACATGAGAATCAGCCCTGACACTGCTCGAAGGGTAAAATATACTTCCTTGAGGGCAATCTTTGCAATGCAGCATGGTGAGAATTTATAAAAGGCAAATAGGGAGGTAAGGAACACTATCATTTGAGATGCAAATTCACTTCTGCCAGGGCCATTGCTATCTCCCAGCTCCCTTCATGACTGCGAAGACCTTGGGTTTTTTCCAGCAAAGTCAGCATGCTTGGGGTCAATGGCCAGTTGGAGTTTTCCAGAGCAAGCTCAGTGGCCCAGTGAGAGTAAAGTCTCTATGAATCCAGCCAGAGGAATCTAGCAGAAGGTGGTTACAGTTCACATGGAGCCTCCACAGCAGTACAATTGTGGCAATTGCTGAGATAACTGTTTCATCTCTTTTTGCTCAAGGTTTCATCCTGGTGACCATCATGTGACGTCTGAGCGTATCTCCCCTCTTCTTTCGGTGTGAGACCCAGCCTTTGTGTTGATGTTGGCCCTGTTGGCTGTGCTTATGTCATTGCACAAGGAGGACTACCTGCTCCTTAATGGATGGGGAGCTAGGAGCCCAGTGCACCAGCAGAGCCTGCAGAGCAGGGACCACACCAGCAAGACCCCGTGCTATGGTACCCAGTGAAGTGAGCAGGGTAGACCTGGGGATGGCAACCAGAGTCAGCCAAGAGTCCAAATCATCAGGCAATTGCCTGGTGATGAGGCAGGTGTGAGGTCAAGCCAAGTGTGCAAGTGTACAAGTCAGGATCACATCTGGTGGTGGTAACTGGGGTCTGGCACAGCCCACTGATGGCTGTACAGGTCCATCGGGAGGGAGCAGTCTGAGGGGATGTTAGTTGGCAAGTCAGGCTCTTGATTGGCAGGGTTTGCAGGCAGGCACAGGCAGGGCTGTGATGGAGCTGGAGGCAAGCAGACCTGCAGTGTGGCTGAAGCAGAGACCAAAGGCCCAGGCCCCAGCTTAAATGGAGCTCCTGGGCCTATAGGCAGGGCATGTTGGCAGAGGCTCCAGTTCAGGCTGGTCAGGGTCATTAAAGCCTATTAATGCCCTCAGGGGCCTGGCAGCTTGCCCTGGAGAACTGTGCAGCTGACCCCGTCCAGAGCAGAGGGATGGGGCTGTACGAGGGATGCTGGCTGGTCCAGGATGAAGCAAGGTCTTTGGAAGGCAGATAGGAAAGCAGTGGCTGGAGAGTCACTTATCTGTGTGGTTCTCCACCATACAGTGTGCAACGCTGTAGCTGCCCAAGTACAGACCACACAAGCAGAGAGTGCTGGATAGTCTGTGGGTTTTAAGCAACCACTAGTGGGTTCTGGAGATAGTTGTGGATCCATGAAAGCATCCACAAAGAGCTCATATCTGAATGTTTTCTGGAGCTTCCCATGATTTGGTATTGTGAGTGTGTCAAGGCCCTGAATGTGGATTTGGGGCTGCATCTCTAGGAAGAGTCTTTGAAGAAGGCTTGCAGAATGATGGACCTGATGGATATCCATTGTCCTGAGGTTGTCAGACCACTCCAGCAGTAAGTCTGACTCCCAGGCCTCCCGACTGGCTGTGCTTGGCCATGAGTAGTATTTGACTTGTCCAGAGACGTAATGAGTGCCAAGGCAAGAGCAGCTCTGTGCTGATTCTGGTATGAACTCCTCCGTCCTGCCTAGGCCCAGCCATGTTCATCCTCGGCAAGCAGAGCCAGACCCTGTGAGGCTGGTTGTAGGCCAAATCAGTCTGAGCTCAAGGCTTGCATGGCATGGGCTTTCTCCCTCTTTCTCTGAGGCTGTCATGGGATCACTCCTTTGTTCTTGCAGCTCCAAGACAAAGGGCAGAAGGTGAGTTAATGCTGATACATACAGGCAGTCCTGAGCCCCAGTTTGTGCTGTTTCCTCTGCTTGCTGCAGGTCAGGCTGCCATATACAAAGGATTACAAATAAGCAGCACTGCAGAGTCTGTGCAGAGGCTTCCAAATGAGAGATTTTACTGTTCCAGAAATCAAGGGACCCCTCTACGTTGCAAGAGAAAGGTAGAAATGATCACTGCAGCATCCCAGAAACCAGCACTCATACTCTGTAAAGATTCAAAAGTCTCCCTCTTGTCACATTGAAATCACCTGGACTCAGATGCCTGACACGCCACCTGGAGAGCCATGTGTTTGCACTGGTTACGGAGGAAAGGCAGTGGGCTGGCCAGGGCTCCAGGTCTGCTCCGCCTGCTAGAAAAGATCTCTGTCCATCCTCCCCCTATGGATTTTCTCAATCTTCTTTGTGTACACAAACACACAGGCAAGAGATGTGAAAGATTTATGATACTCCCTTGGTTTTGTTCTAATAAAAAACAATCCAAGTGGTGAAGGAATAAATCTAGAGCTGCTTGGCTGTGAAACCAAGATGAATGAGGCTCTGCTGATTAGAGTAATCAAGCCCCTATTCCCTGCAATAAATTAGTGTGTTAAAATCACTTAATACAGAAGGTGAGGCTGGTGAGTGCCACCTGCTGACAAATAACTGCTTCTTGGGAAGGTCAGGGCTGTTGGGCTTGGACTATAAAGCTCTACCTGCTCACTGGTTCCTAGATAAGCAGTGGGGTATCCCTGCCCTTCTAGACTGGTACATCAGGTGGGATGTTCTAGAGAGATGTGCTCTGAGCACAGGGTTCAGGACACTAGAAATGAGACTGGGAAATCCCCATGAGATTGGGAAAGCAGAGTTTTTATTTCCTGATCTGATTTTAAAATCTGTGCTACTTAAAGTACGGAAACAACTGAGCACTGCACGATGTGCTTGGCTCAGCTGCTGCAGTAAAGCCAGGTGGAGGGTTCCAGAGGGAAGCAGACAGTGCTGAGTCTATGCTGATCCTGCAATGAACTTGGTATTGCGCAGGTCACCTAGTCAAGTTTTCAGCAGCTCTGAGTAGCAGCGGTGTACTCGTACTTCCACCAGAATCTCTGCATCGGAGAGCATGGGCAGTTGGACACCAGGCTTCCATTTGTGTTCTTAAATTACTCGTCGTTGGGCCATAAGATGTAAATTCCTTGTTAGTGGGGAGCATGGGTGGTAATGTCATTTTATCTTTAAAGGATAGGTTTTAGACGTGATATGAGCTGAGTCTGGACACTGATTGCAGCAACTGAGGACAGAAAGAGAGGGGAGAAAGAAATTTTCTGAATCTGTCTGTTAGTGTGTGTCAGAAAAGGTCAGGGACATGTCTCAGGCCTGTGGTTTGTCAGTGGTAGAGGGAGTGTGCTTGAGTGCAGTATTTTTGCTCTTCTTGTCTTTTCATGCATGTTGGCTTAATCTGGTAGTATGAAGAGGCACTGTGCCTATGTATGTGTGTATAGGCCTCTACTACAGGCATGTATATGCATACATATGAATATATATGCCTATAGCAAAGATGCAATCAACTATTAATATATCTCATTGATTAATGTATCTGTTGGATGCTGAGTTCTCTTTTGGTTTCCTGGATATGCAAATAGTTTCTGCTTTTATTTATTTTCTGTGTTGATAGCCAAGAATTGATCCAGGCAAGAGGTAAAAATAAGGAACAGAGACAAAGCATTTCTTCAGAGTAAACATTCTTAAAAAAAGGACATTGCAGACTAGTGTCCTGACAAAGCATGTGAGTTTGGTCATGAATCAGGAAACCGTAGCTGCTTTCCTGTTGTGTAAATCGGCAAAGGCATGTAGCATTGGAAGGTGTCGGAGAGGCTATGCAGTGCTGTGCTTTATAGAGATGAAGAATGGAGGGAGGCTTTCTCTGTGCAGCAGCATCAGAGTATGACCTGGACTGAGACTTCATGGAGCCCTCCGTCGAATGCATTTGGCACCTTGAGGACAATGGGGCATGTTTTGCCTCGTGGGTGGCCTTTTATGCTTGAGATTAGTGTGTTCGTTACTGGACAACCTCAGTGGTGACTCTGGTTACATTTCAGACCTTGCACTACCATTACTGTTCAATGTCTTATTTCCCTCCCTGCCTTTTCTTTAAGGCCCACCTGTTAAAACTTTCTGAAAAGTTAACCTTTTCACATAAAATGGTTGTTCATGGCACCAAGCCAAGGATAACGTTTCTGCGGAGCACAGCTGCTGGATTAATGAGACCAGAACGGGGCAACATCATTTCCTCAAAAGGGCAATAACTTTTTGTAGCCATGCCATCTCAGTCTCCTCAGAGTGATGATGTTTGGTGATTGGTGATGCTAGGAGAGAACGTGCAGAGCTCTGTCTGTGGGGATGTCAGAAATGGGCTCCAGGTCAGCTCTCGCATCTGACTTCATAGAGGTGTTCAGAGGAGCAGCAACAAGTACGGGTGTGATCTTCATGTCTTGTTGTTTGCCTGTTGTCGTATTTCTTTTTGGTACCATGCTAGATTAGTTGATGCAAAACCCAAGTGCAAATCTTTCTGTGATTGTAGTCAATTGTTAATGGGTCTCATGTTTGACTGCACACAACCACTATACATACATATGCAGTAAAAACTGTGAACAGCATTTCAGGCACTTGAGTATGTAGAGAAACTCCATAGCAATGAAATATGCTGTCTGCAACTGCTTCACTCTGCCATTAATGTCATTGTTCATTGTGGTGTGAAGCTGAATGGGAGAATAAAGCCCTGCCATGAAGCATCTTGCAGAACAGAGTCCTCTAGATGGACAGAGACTGGCTCATTGTCAGTGTTAGGAAGTCAGGGTAACGTGTAGTGGACCTCAGATTTCTGCAGCTAACCTCTCACTTGCCTTTTGCCCACAGGAGCTGTCAGAGCATGACCAGTCTGTTCAGCAGTACCATGTCTCCTGTTAAGGATGGAACATCATCTCTTCCAAGGAGGCAGACTTCCTTCACCAAACCCCCACTCCGTGCGCTCTACGACTTATTGATAGGACCTATGGAAGGAGTAAGCCTTTGGCGTGGACAAATGTAGAGATTCACTTACCAAAATCCCCTGTCAATGTGGGAAAGCAAGAATAGGCAGCTTGGGGATTGTATCTGAAGCGTGGTGGTTTTCACTTGGTCTTCCCAGATGGTGAGACTGAGTGTGTTGGGAGGTGGGAACAAGGGATGTTGCTGTTGATACCACTTCCAGTCACCTGCCAAAGTAGAATGTTTTTGATGAACCTACGCAGGAAGTGTATCCTTAATTCACTAATTGACAAACTCAGCAGCTCTGTCTAGGGACAAATAGCTCAGAGGATAGCAAAAGCAATACTGGGAAGCCGGCAGCACCACTAGTCCACCCTGTGCCACCAGCTGCAGCCAGACAAGCTGGGCCTTGCTCTCTCTCCATCCCAGGGGTTGGTGCTTTTGTAAGGAGATGGGACATGTTCCTGGCAGGTGCCAGCAGCAGTGCGTGGGAGCTGCTGCTGGGGCTGGTCAGGCGCTCAACAGCCTGGTTCACTGCCAGTGGCCCAATGCTTGGCCCATTCAGGGCCCTGTTCTGCACCTGGCAGTGCTGCACTGTGGTGGAGGGCGAGGGCACAGGCCCAGCGTTGTCCCATGCTGGTGGATCACAGGATGAACGTGGAAGCAAAGGGAAGCTGCGTGGCGCAGTGTCCTGTGGCAGCTCTGGCCAGCCCATGCGGGAGGCCAGGAGTGGCAGCACAGCACCTGGTTCCAGTCTCACGGAGCAATGGCAGGATAAATTAAAAAGTCCTGTCTGTGTCGCATGGTATCTCTAGCTAGAAGAGGTAAAGTCACTCAATCAAGAATTAGTCTTTTCTCAATTTGTATCCAACTGAACAAACAAATGAAAATGTGATGATTCTGTCATGTGAGAGGGAAAATCAGCTTTACCTTGGGTTACTTTAAAGGCTGTTTGGATGCTTTAATCTTGTCTGTGGAAGTCACCTCCATTGTGGAGGCGTAAACTTTGTGAGCCTGAGCTTCTGTTAGGTCTGTCAGCCTGCCATCCCATGTTCATGCCATGAATCTTGGAGAGCAGGGTCTTCTGCTCCAGAGGCGGTACGTGCATCCTCTTTGCAGGGCGAGGAGGTCAGCCTTGCTTACGGGTTTTCTTTGTCGTCATCTACCATGTTACTGAGAAAGCTTCACCTGGAAGTTTCATGCCTGCCTACACCTAAATAGGTAAGACAGGCTGGGAGGAAATCCTCATGGGGAACCCTGGGAACCAGCTTCTCCTTCCCAATGAGAATGCACTGGGGTTGGGCACTGCTTGGCAGGTTTGGGTGTCAGAGACCCAAAATTGTTTCCAGTAAGGTAATGTAGGGCTTGGCAGGGCTTTCAGAGAGTGCAGAATTAGCAGATACAGGGTCCTTACTAGCCACTTTGCAAGAAGATGCCATTCAGGTCTCATGTGTGGTTTGGCAGTCCCATTATAACAGAAACTTCCAATTATAGTGACACTAGCTGCAAGTGAGGACCCATCCAAGCCATCATCTGTCAGACGGCCTAACCCTGCACAGCCGTGCTCCCCACGAGGGATGGACCAGAGACTTTTCCACCTTCATGACAAATCGCCAGTGTAGCCGGTATCGTTGCTGTGAAGTAGAACACACGTTGCTGTGCTTGGCAGTTCGTGCTTTTCTCCTTTTTCTCATTGAAGAGATTCTTTTTTGTTAGAACTCACCCTAAAATTAATTCTTGGGGAGATACAAAACACAAATGATCCTCATAGTTTTACTTCTGTTTCTGTAATGCATGTATAGCCGTCATGAGGAAAGAAAATATTAAACACCAGGGGTTTTACATACAAATTAAAAATTCTGCTAGGCACATGTCAGTATGGCTCAGATGCTCTGATTGTGTTGCTGACAGCTAAAGCTCCTGGTACAGTAAGTAAAATGGAATATGTATTAAAAAAAACCAACTGACCGAAAAAAAACCAGCGACATTTCTGGAAAGCAGCAACTGCCCTGGTGGGAAGCTGCTGCTTGTCAACTTGGGCTTTGCAGAAAGAGCCATGGCTGAATGGAGATTGGTAAATTTAGCTGCAGAGCATGCATGTTGGTTCACTCGAGGCAGTGAGTGGCGGGGAGGCTTCCCTTGGGACTGCCGGGGTTGTAAACAGTGTGTCAGGACAGAGCAGAGGTGGTTTGCAGGAAGGCTCCCGAGTCTGCTGTGTGTCAGCAACTGCCCTGCATCTCCATCTGCAGCCTGTGGGGCAGGGTGAGCTCCAGAGCTGTAAGGAGGACAGGAGAAACAGCAAGAGGTCAGCAACTATTTTTAACTCCTTTTAAATGAATATTTTCTTATCTTTCAGCAGTTTTGTTCCCCCTTCAAATGGCAAGAAGCCTTTAAAAGCACCTCACTGTCTCTCTTCAGCTTTCTACTGTTTGACATTCTCCCTCGTGGCTGACCTGTTTTTTGATATTTCTGACTCATCCCAGACTCCCTTTGGAGGAGACCACCGCGCTGATTTTTCTATTTATTTAGTAATGTTCATTCATCTTTGCTGCTGCCTGAGAACTAAAGCTTGAGACTGACTGCAAATTCCTGTTATTCTTTGATTGCTAGCGAGATGGGGTCTGTGTGTTTCAAATGAATCGTCAGCTGTCAGTGCATCACAGCGCAGTCTGGAAGCCTGCTCCAAACAGACCCTGAGCGAGGTGGAGAGGAAGAATTACAGAATCACAGAATCGATTTGGTTGGAAGAGACCTCTGGGATCATCAAGTCCAACCTTTCCCCTAACACCACCGTGTCAACTAAACCATGGCACTGAGTGCCACATCCAGTCTTTTCTTAAACACCTCCAGGGATGGGGACTCCACCACCTCCCTGGGCAGCCCATTCCAATGCCTAACGACCCTTTCTGGGAAGAAATGCCTCCTCCTTTCTAGCCTGGACTTCCCCTTGAACAATTATGTGTTAGGACTAGGGTGCATTTGTCTGAGCTATATATATAAAACTTTACACAAGTAGTAATATTCACCTTCAAAATGCACGATATCCCTTTCTTTTCTGTTGCACTGTCTGATTATTTGACATGTCTGCACTTCAGGATTTTCTGACATTACTTCTGTACTCTTGTTTCAAAAGTCTGTGTTTCCATTATACATTTCATAGTGGTAGTTCACTGTTGGCAATGAAACAAAGAAGATTCTTTGCTCCTTTATTAAATGGAGACTCAACTGAGATAAGCAGGCTCTAAAGCAGCGACGCTAAAGGGAGTAACGTTTGATAGATAACAGAAAAGAGGTAGAACATGGATGTTATTTCTTCCAGGAAGAATGCATCTAGCTAGCACCTCAGAGGTTTTGCTGGTTATTAGTTATGAAATGTAAGCCATGTGTTTGAAAAATATACTTCCTTTACTGCTGTTCTGTTGAAGCTCCAGAATTTGCATGAGGAAGAGGTGATGCTTGGAGGCATTGGAAGCTAGTTCAGAAATCCACTTGGAATGGAGTCAGGCAGTTTTGTCTTCATTTGCTGAGCAGCCTGAGTAGCTGTTTTGCGACATCAGTAGATGTTTGCTACATCTGATGGCAATTAAAATGGCTTAAAATGAAAATTCTCTAAAGAGTTGAGAATCTAGAGACAAGGACCTAGTTCTGCATACTAGATCCTTGGCTCTGTCCTGCAGTGAACACTGCAAAGTTAGTTTGCCTTTGGGAACATCGAGCAGTCTAGACAGAAATAGAACAACAGTAGTTGAAGTGGTTGTCTCCAAAACTATGTCAAGTTGAGGACTTGGTCTCATCCAAGCTTGTGCTGAAAGTCTCATCTTCAAATGAATGGGTTTTTTGCTCGGCCAAGCTATGGCTGCTACTCTAGCTTAAAGGTGTAGAATTCCTTAGAAATTTACTGTCGTTTTGCATGAGAGTACTTTAGACTTTTTGTGTGTGTGTGTGCTGCAAGTGTTTAAGCTGGAGCAAATTTCAGTGCTCTGAAGGTACTCTTTCCTGGGGTGGTAACTATTCTTACATTACATTAATAAATAAGAGTGAAATTCCCACAGTTACGTGGAGCAGTTGCCGCTTTTTGTGCCCAGTTGTGTGTTCCCTGTTTATTAATCTTTCTGCCTCACTTCTCTGTCGATAAGATACTTTCTGTTTAGAGCTATTTGTGACTCTGGGTTGTTTACAATGTCAAGTGTCTTGAACCGCAGGTCATAGACACAATCTGTCTGTGGATTGTTTGCTCTTATATAGGAAATTGCTATTTTGAAATTCAATATCAGAAAGAATATTCTCTTTCAAAGGACAAGGTGATAATTATCTTGACAAGACAAGCGGTTGGGGTTAAGAAAGATTTTACACTGGAGCAGAAGGAGTTACTGTACTGTGGTGAGGCTGGACCCCAGCACGTTTGCTGAGGCTGGGTGTGACAACAGAGATCTGTACAGCGTGTTGGTGTGCTCAAGGCTTGTACATCTCAGTGGGGTTGCTTTGTGCACAGATGAGCAACAATCCAGCTGTATAGACCTGTCCAATGCCAATGTGTGTTCACCTGTCACCGCATCCGTGTTCACACGCAGTGTAATTCCAGTGTGGATATTTCCAGTCCTGACGTGAGGTCAGACTAGAGCCTGATGCTTGGGAAGTGCAGGCTGGGGCACTGACAGAGTGAAAGGGCTGAACTGATTTTCTCTCTCTCTTTTTTTTTTTTTTTTTTTTTTTTCAGGGTTTGATGCATTCTGGTGGGCCTGTTGGCCGCCACCGCCAGCTGATACTGGTTCTAGAGGGAGAACTGTACCTCATTCCTTTCGCTCTCCTGAAGGGCACTTCCTCCAATGAGTACCTCTATGAGCGCTTCAGCCTCATTGCAGTGCCATCCATCCAGTCCCTGAATCCTAGCTCCAAGGTCTGACATTGCCTTATAAAACCTCTCTCTCATAGAACCTCTCCTGTGGGGTGAGGGATCCTATACATACTAGAAAAGCAGCAGCTGTGTTCTGTTACACCAGACACAAGAACAGAAGTCACAAATGTACCACCCTGCCGAGGCATTGCCAGTTCTGATGAGCATGTTGAGCACCACAGCTGTGAAGTAGATGCTGATGTAGTTCCTGCAGCACAAAATCACAGCCCCAGGCATGCCAGGAAGGACAAGGGGAATGGATCGTTTAGATATCCTTGTCTAAAGGATAGCATGGCCTGGGCTGTGGAACTACGTGGCAGACTACAGAAATATAGGTGTTTGTGATCTATACTGAGCTTCCGTGGCAAGCAGACTGTCCTATCATATTTCTGATATGTTTACCTACATTTTAGCTTTCTGTGGGGAGAAAGCCACTGATGTTTCATGACACTGAAGCTATAAGGCAAAGTGAATACCACAGGCAAATCTTGCAGAAGTATCTTCATGCTGATGTTCAGCATCAGCATCTCTAAGGCCCAGGTCTCCAGGGAGAATGCGCTAAGTCACATCTGCTCTTGCTGAGCAGTGTTCTGCTGTGTATCTTGGCTTACACTGGGTTAAACACAGTCACTGGAATAGCAAAAGGGTGGTTTGAACCTTGTCAGCATTACTGCTGTGGGAATTAGGCTTTTTGTTCTGTATCGGGCCTCAGTCATCAGTTGCATGCAGCACCATGCCGCTGGCAGTGGTGATACTGATCCTTGAAATACAGGTGCCAGAAACCAATTAGTGAGTGATTACAAGTAGTCTTTCCCATGAGGTGGGAAGCTGGGATCTTGATACTTTTAGCTCTGCTGCAGCCCTCAAAGGGACTTGGGCTAAGTCTGTTGCTTTCTATTCTTACCTGTCTGTTCATCCAAGATGTGGGAATAGAAATCCTGGCTGGACTCAAGTGGAGGTGTTCCTTGGAATAATTAAATGGAAGAAACTAAAGAAACGCAAACGTTTTTTGTCTTTTATTTTATTACCAACACCGTTAACAGATGTTTGAACCCCATTTTCTCTTTCTCTCTGTAGTCCCATGCGAGGAAGAATACTCCTGCTTACTCCAGTTCTACCTCAATGGCAGCCGTCATAGGAAATCCCAAGCTCCCTTCAGCAGTTATGGACAGGTGGCTATGGGGACCTATGCCCTCTGCAGAAGAGGAAGCGTATATGGTATCTGAGTTACTTGGCTGCCAGCCCTTAGTTGGCAGTGCAGCAACAAAAGAGAGGGTCATGAGTGCCCTCACTCAGGCAGAATGTGTCCATTTTGCAACCCATGTCTCCTGGAAACTGGCTGCTTTGGTCCTGACACCCAACACTGACAGCAATCCAGCCAGCAGCAAGAGTTCTTTTGGGAATCCCTACACAATCCCAGAATCCCTTCGGATGCAGGATGATGCCAGTGATGTGGAGAGCATCTCAGACTGCCCTCCTCTTCAGGAATTTCTGCTTACAGCAGCTGATATCCTGGATCTGCGGCTTCCTGTCAAATTAGTGGTTCTTGGCTCTTACCAAGAATCCAACAGCAAAGCCACTGCTGATGGAGTCATTGGCTTGACAAGAGCATTCCTGGCTGCTGGGGCTCAGTGTGTCCTAGTGTCACTCTGGCCTGTTCCTATGGCTGCTTCCAAAATATTTGTGCACGCCTTCTATTCCTCCCTCTTAAATGGGATGAAAGCCAGTGCAGCCCTTGGAGAAGCAATGAAAACTGTACAGAGCAGCAAGCAGTTCTCCCATCCGTCCAACTGGGCAGGTAGGAAGAATCTGCTTTTTGACAAAGACGGGGTTTCTAGGAAGCCAAATTGTTTGAGTTAAGCAAGGAACAGTGTTAGCAGGTAGTTGGGATTAGTGTGTGCCCTGTGCTCTCCCAGAATTCAGCCCCTGTGTTTCAGACCCTGATTCAACTGAGTGTGGCTGAATGTCAGTGTCATGGAAAACATCAGTATTTCACTGTGTATAGTAAGTGGGTTATGAATTTGATATAATTTAAAGCAATTGTGAGGTGAAGTGTGTTTTGTCACAATGGTTTCCTGACTGGAAAGAAATAATGTGCAACACAACAACCGATCCCTATGTTTGAAATCTATAGGGTCATGTTTCCTGTGTACTTGGGATGGAGTTAGCTGGAGCGAATTTACATGAGAACCTTCTCACTGAGAATTTAGTGAAACTCTTAACAAGGAGGCAAGAGTAGTACTTCTGGAAGTTGCAGCACCAACCAGTAGCTATGATTTCTGTGGCATAAACCGTATAGGGATTACTGCTTTGGTCCTTTTAGGAGAAAGGTTTCCCTTACTTCTACTAGAAATTTCTCAGCAGCGTAAACTCTGTGGTAAGAGTGCTGGTGCTTGTTGCCTCTCAATTAGATGAGTGAGCTGAGATTCAGAAAGACAAAGTCTTGGAGTTCAGCAGTGTTGCTACAGGGATATGTACAAATCACCTGCATTTTTTTTTCCTGGCACAAGTCCTCATTTTTGAAAGCTTCAGGCATTCCCCAAATGGATTGTTTTGCACATGCAGCAGTACCATGTTTTTTAGATCAGGAAGCTGTTGTGAGTATGGCTCTGATGTAAACTGTATGGAGGAGCGGGAAACTCACTAGAGCTTGTTAAAATGAGCACTTGGAGGTCGTCTGACAGAGTGATTTCAGGCACATTGAGTCCAGTGTTAGGACGTGATTCAGACAATACCAGATGGGAGCTGAGTTTAGGTTACAGTCCCCAGTTCAGTTTGTATTTTATTTTCCTTCCAAGGTTTTTCTGTCTCAAAAGGAAAAAGCGTTTAAAAAAAAAAAAAGTGTCTGCTTCCTAGGCAAAACAGAATGAGCGTGGACATGGGTGCTTGGCGTCACCACCAAGTAGAGGCTTCCAGCTACTCAGGCTGTCTTGGTACTGCCCCTTCTGTGGTATGTAAGCAAGTTCATTACACATGATCGCTGACTTGCACCTTTGACTCTTGGTGGCAAGTCTCGGATAGAGCACCAGAACGAGGATGGGCAGCTGCTTACCTCGCTGCAAAGGATGAGAAGGAGCAGGCAGAACTCCTTGTTTTGACCTTTGGAGAGCCTGGCATTTAGATGCTGCATAAGCCAACACAGGTTTCTGACCGAGACAGGGAAAGCTCTCAGTTTTCAGAGTTCTGTTTCTACCAGCACTGTTTTGCATCTATTGGTTTCTGCTGCTGTAAAGGAAACGTGGAGCATGCTAGGACAAGTTTAGCTGCAATACAGTGTTTTTCCGCTTGCTTGAACAGGAAAACACTATTGATTTAATAGAGGAGAACAGTAAGAAGCATCTAGAAGTTCAGCCTATGGGACCAGGCAGGGAGTGGGCAGCTGCTGTGGGAAAAGAATATCACTCTGCAGGGTGCAGTAAACCATCATTCAATTAGTCTGAGAAGGCAGAGGATATCTGCCTCTGTTTTGAACGTTTTCCATAACAAAAGGAGATTGAGTGTCTCTTATTCTGAATCTTGCAGGCTTCATGCTTATTGGGAGTGATATGAAGCTGAACAGCCCTTCGTCGCTGGTAGGACAGGCCCTGACTGAGATTCTGCAGCACCCTGAAAGGGCACGAGATGCTCTGCGTGTCCTGCTACATCTGGTAAGAGAAAGGAAGTACTACCACACCCAGCAGGCACAGGGAGGGGCATTGCAGCCCATGTAGTTGTGGGATAGTTACCTGTGGGTATGCATCTGTAAATGATGAAGGGGAAGAGAAACACCCTGATGGGTAGCCACTCCCACTTGAATATATAACTTCAACCCTTCTCCCTTACCATAAGGTAGTCTCTTGTGAAAACTCTGGGTCAGCTTGAAAAGACTGGGACACCTGATGAAGTGTCTGGAGCAAAAAGAGGCAAAGTAAGCAAAGTCTTACATTGTATTGTGACAAAATCCTCCCCAGACCCATCTGGTTTGCATTAGCTGTTAAATTGGGTCTCTGCTCTAAAAATGACATAATCATTGGGGTTAATTGTTTCTACAAGAAAATAGCTATGAACATTGCAGTCATGAAAATGCAGAGCACAGTGACTGCTGTCTCTTTGCATACTTGTAAGATAAGAGGCACTTTTGTCCCCGTATGTGCCAGTAGCCTGTTGTGGGGAGCAGCAAGACTGAAGCCAGACTGCCAGATGGCTAGAAGAATCTCTCATGACTTTTAATACTTTTCTTTCCAACGTGTCTTCTGTGGTCCCGCAGGAACGTGGAGTATCCATAGGAAGATGGAAACCTGTGAATATTGCTAGTCATCCCTGTTGCTGGGTTTTGTGGACACACAAAACTCTTTTTACCTCTTTACTATTTACCATATAGCTGCAGCCTCTTGCCTGCTAATAAGCAGTGTATACAAGAGCCTGGAACCTCAATGTGAGTCATCTTTGGGGGAAAAATGCAGCTGCAAGGCTTACAGGAAACTATCACAAACAAACTGGTACTTGGTTTCATGTGGCAGTATTTTCCCTAGCATCCCAGAGAATATTGACATTCATCACAGTGATTTACAGGTGTAAGTGCTGAGTTACTGGAGTCTCTGTTTTCAAGGGCACTAACATCCTTCTGTGTAAGACAGGCTAAGTTCAGCATTGGGTTTGCTGTCTCTCAACCTGCTGTTCCTGCCTCTTCACTGTGTAAAAAGAAGCGGTTAGTAAAAATCTCTTATAAAATAAGCTAATGCTGTGTTTTCCCCACAGGTGGAGAAATCACTGCAGCGAATCCAAAATGGGCAGCACAACTCCATGTACACCTCCCAACAAAGTGTGGAGAATAAAGTTGGTGGCATTCCAGGCTGGCAGGCACTACTCACTGCGGTAGGATTTCGGTTGGACCCTCCAGCCAGTGGCCTCCCAGCAGCAGTGTTCTTCCCAACCTCTGACCCCGGTGACCGGCTACAGCAGTGCAGCACCACCATACAGTCCCTCCTAGGTGAGAAGCAGGCCAGCTATGGGCTCTGTCTAAGCAGACGTTAACCTTTCCCTGCCTTTCTTTGATGCAAGCCTGTAAAATGGTGATGTTTTACATCAATGAAATAAAAGTATTAACAGGGTAAAAGTTCTAAAAGTAAATGTGTACTGAAAATTTTATCATAGATGAGAATCATTTATTACTGGGTCCAGTATCTGAGAAGTATGATGTAACTATTCCTTTCTTTCAGCTCTTAGTCAGAAAATGTATAATCACATGCAAAGTGGGAAAATGTTTTGCTTTCTGGAAATTGCTGCCGCTTCCAGAACTCTTCAGTGATGTGAGGGAGAGGTTTTAGGAATTAGCCGAATTTGTGTTCTGTTCAGGTGGTTGCATTTCTAGCAGTCAAGAAACAGATAACAAGCAATCCCTGTTTCTGCTGATGTTTTTCAGGTTTGCCTAACCCTGCACTTCAGGCACTTTGTAAACTTATCACAGCTTCAGAAACAGGAGAACAGCTTATCAACAGGGTGAGTTGGGAGGTTTTCTTCCAGTACCAGTTTCCAAATGGTTCTTCCTAGGTCAGTAAATTTAGAAATGCACAGAATGGTTTATGCCCTGGTTTATCAAGCCAGAGCTTGGTAGGAGACTTCAGGGTTGAAATTCTAAAATTGCCTGCTTCTGTGAATGAAAGTTTGTGTCCAGAAGAGAAGAATGCAGGTATGTTACTGGGCTGCGTGGCCTTGGGTCTCCCTGTGCAGTAAGAGAAGTGAAAACATGATACCTGCTGCAGTGAGGGGGAAGCAAAATACGGGAAATGAGTGGCAGAACTATTAATTGCTATTTGGCCATCCTGTCTAGGGCCCATGTTGGCTGGTCCTTGTCCACTGTAATTACCAAAGTCCCAAGGTATAGTTGACTTTGGACAATGCAAATTCTGTCAGAAAACTTACTGAGCCTATGCTGCTTCTGGGGTGCATGCTCATAGCTCTGCTGGAAGGATTCATGGTCTTTAAGAGAAAGGCAGTGCCACCTGTGGCTATGGGACTCCTCCAGGCTCCCCCCAATCTCTTTCACATTCCTCCCTCTCCCCAGTCTTTCTAGCAGGCCTAGCCTAACCTAACCTTTCTCTGTGCCACCAGCCTGGCTGGCATTCCATTATGTGTTTCTTGCTGTCCTGATTGCTCCTCTCATGAGGTTTATCTTGATCATTTGCCTGCTTTAGTAAATGAACACACTGCACATAGTGAATGGGCATATGGCTCACTTTCATTTCCCCTTTCCCCGTGCAAAAGTGTTCTAGGGAAGTACCGTGATGAGTAGCTGGGACTCTCTCTGTGTAGCTTCAGAGGGCTCCCCTTTGTTCTGTCATGTTGAGTCCCTGCACAGAATGCAAAATAAGAGCCCTAACTTTGCTGCTACCCACTAAGAAGCCTGCTTTGTCGGTCCCTTAGACTGAGTCTGCTTCAAGGAAAGGGTTTCTTGTTATTATCTACAGTAGTGCATGAGATGTTTCTAATGGCTTGTCCTTTATGGCATTTTGCTTTCTTGTCTTGGTTCTTCTGTCAGTGCCTGAGACTTCTGTGGTTGAATAGCAGGATTATTTTTTCCTCATTGCCACCAGAGGGAGGCCCGGAGTCGAAGGGAGGTGATGAGTAGAAGACAACATTCGGATAGATCGGAAAGTGTTACAGTGTCCATGAGATTGCTTCACGATTGTCTTCTTGTCTCAGATAATTAAATCACCCAAGGGAAAACATTCGGATGGCCATATACAACTAACAAAAGATACATTCACCATTTCCTCGGCTGCCCCATGCAATAAATATCGACAGGGATATTGCATTGTTTTTGCAGATGTTCTTCTATAGCCAGGCAGAATTTCCTTTTGCACAATAGTCTATCCAGTTACAAGTTAGGGTTTTTCAACTTAGCTCTCCCTTCCTCTGTGGTTACTTGCTTTTTTCCCCCCATCTTTCCTCTCAGCAGTTCAGTTGGTGAGCAGCTAAGGCTCTGCCTGTCCCAAAGGAGAGAAGACTTTGTTCAAAACCGAAGTGTAATGACTGACCCAACAGTTCAGTCAGCGGGTGTTGCTTACGGTTTTTCCGATATGGGTGATAGGCGTCGTAAGGTGCTCTTGGCATTATTGAAGCAGCAAGGCAGGGAGCCTGATCTTTGCTCTGGATAGAAAATGCTTATTTTTAGTGCAAAACAGAAGACAGGAACCACAAAAGAGAGAACTTCTGTACTGCCGCATGTGCAAGGAAAAGTTAGGGATTGCTGACTGCATTAAGTGCCAATAATGTATCCCAGAGAAAACAAGAGAAGGGCTTGTTTTATGTTCAGCCTTCTGCCAGAATGTGGGTTGGCCTGAGTATCTGCCTGCTAAGTGTCTGAGTTGATTGTAGGGAGCTGGGCACTCCCAGATTCCAGCTGCCTGTTCCCATGCTGTTGGACTCTGTCTTCACAGCTCAAGCCCTTTCCATTGCTGCCTTCTTTCTCTGGATAGAGCATCTTGCAGTCAGGATGCTGGTTTGCATGTCGATGTGGCACTGCAGGGCTCCCGATCACAGGCATTTTGTAGCACAGAATAACCTGTGTTCTTTCTTTCTTTTCTCCTCTCTTTTCCTTTCTTGTTATCTGCTGCCCGAAGGCTGTTAAAAATATGGTGGGACTGGTGAGTATTACATGTACTGGAGAATGACACTGCTGTGCAGGATAAAATGCTTTGGTCATTGCAGACCCATTTCCCTGTGCTGTATAGTGTCTTCAGCCCACTTTCAGGCCTGGAATTTGGTCCATAGTGCTACTGTGGAAAAAAGACTGTGTAAGCTTTTGTGGGTTGTAAGAGATGGGTGGTCCTGAGGTTAGCTGGTCCCTGTTTAATGACTTTCCATCCTTCCTACCCTGGCTGTGTTTTTGAATTACATGGGATCCTGGCACCTTAATTTGTGTCAGATCTTCCTAAACACATTTTTTCTCTACTTTGCTACTCCTCTCCCTTGGGCACAGTTGAGAAACTTCTTTCCTGGAGGCCATGGAGGTATTAGGAAATTCTTCTGTGGTTTCTTATGACTTGTTCTGCCCAGTTAAATGCTGAGAATGAGTTTCTTGGGATTTGCGTAAGGAGTATGGCTCAGTCATGGAATGGGCTTTAGTATATTTCTGTGAGCAGCCCCAAGTATCTCTTTCCTTTTCTTTCACTTCACGGATTTTCCTGCTGTGCTTCCTTCTTGCTCAGTGTCCACTGGCCACACCTCCCAACTCTCACCCCTGTTCTGCCCCTACTTTTGCTGCTGTTCAAGTTTGTCCATTGTTGCTGGCCCTGGACTGTCCCTCTGCCCGTAACCTTTTCATCTCACTGCTCTGTTCAGGAGCCGCAGCTGAATATATGGGTGTACAGCGGAAGGGATGTTTGCAGTGCATTTTCTTAGCTGTGACTCTCAGAAAAGTGGTGATGTGATTTGTAAGGAATGGCTAATGTTTGTATTGTTATCTTCAGCTGCATCAAGTCCTGGTTCAACTTCAGGCAGGCGAGAAGGAGCAAGATTTCTCCTCTGCAGCAATCCAGGTTTCCATCAGTGTCCAACTCTGGAGGCTGCCTGGCTGTCATGAGTTTCTGGCAGCTCTAGGTAGGAAAACACTTCTTTCCATTGTCTTTCTAAACCTATTGCTAGGGTCTGATATGGTGGCTAGAGGTAACGACAAGACTGACAGCTTTAGATTTGTTTCTCTGGGTGCTGTTTGGTCTTTGCATCTCTGGATGTGATCCCTGATTGCTTAGTATGTCTCTGCCAGTTCACATGCACAGAGCTCTTTTGCTCACTGGCTGGCCAGTATTTTGGTGCATTTTTCTCTCATGCATCAAAACATCTGAGTCAGTGGAACATGGATTTCAGGGTTGACCACAGCTTGGTACTGTCAAGTTGGTTTAACCTCAGTTTTTATTTCAGGATCCTGTTCCCTTCTTGTTCATAATACATACTTTTGAGTTTGCTTCTGGCCTTATACCTGAAGTGAACCAATCATTCCTTTGGCAGGGAAACCTGTGCACTGGGCAAGGGTGATAGTATGTACCAGAGTCTACATCCTGCAGAAAAGACAGATGAGAACTAGATTTTATTCTGACTTGAAGTTTGCCAGTAAATAGGTAAAATTTACTTGCAATTAAATTAAATTTTAAATTAAATTTACTTGCATTCAGTAAGTACTTGCAATAGCTGTAAAAAGGTATTGCAGGAGAGAGGCAGTGCTGCAAAAAGAAACATCCAAGAGGACTGCTTGAGGAGCTCGTAAAAGCCAGGCATCGTTTCTCTCACACAGTCATGCCTCCTGCAGCCCAGCCCTCATTTGCTAAATTCCAGGGTCTGTGCTCTTCTTCAAACCCATTTCTGTGAGAAAACTTTGGATTGATGATGGATGGTAGGGGCATCTGGGACACTGTCCCCTGAGATGTTTTTAGTATATAATTCCCTGACAATTCCAAATAATTTGCAAGTAAAAAAGTACTGACTAGTGCATTTTGTCTGTCAGTTTGGACAAGAGTGATTTGTTTATGGGTATGTGTTCACAGTCCAGCACCATAAACCTCCCAACACCTGCTGGAAAAGGCGTACTAAATAGTAATAAAAATAAACCAACAAACTGTACATTGTAGGTGAAGAGTCATCTTTCCAGAACACTGCAAGATCTCATATCTCTTTGTTCTATTTGTGTTATAAAGTAGATCACACTTGTTTAAGACATTGGATCTTTCTGTGAGATGTGATTTTCTTCTCCATATTCCACTACAGGTTTTGACCTTTGTGAAGTTGGCCAAGAGGAGGTGATTCTGAAAACTGGGAAACAAGCTAATAGGAGGACCATGCACTTTGCTCTACAATCCTTACTGGCACTTTTTGGTAAAGCTACTTACAGTCATTTTTGCTCCTATATCACCTGATGATTTGATCAGAGTGGCTTCTGTGGAAATCTCACACTCTTACCTTTTGCAGAGATCATACATACATCATCACACATGTGTCACACAAACCATACATCATACAACAGGTGCAGCAAATGTTATTTTTATATGGGAAATAAACACTAAGACATGGCTGAGGCCAAAGCTGGAAATAGAGTCTAACAACTGGAGGATGTACAATTCACTCTTGGTTTTGAGATATAAAATTATAATGAGTTGACAAGTTTGATCTAGGATACCTGGACTGAGGTTCTTGCCTGTGCATTTCCTAGGGCTTTGCACACGTTTTTTATCACGTAAGTAGTAGTTAGGTCTTTTGAAGTAGCATGGAGTCTGAGTGCATGTTTTGTTGCATTTCCTCTTAATTCTGATAGAACATTACCTGGTTTTGCTTGATTTTACTGTGTATCTAGGGGCATATTTGTACTTCTTTTTTTTTTTCTTTTTTAGATTCTACAGAGCTGCCTAAGCGCCTTAGCCTGGACAGTTCCTCATCACTAGAGTCACTGGCTTCTGCTCAGTCTATTTCCAACCCTGTACCCCAGTATCAAAACCCTCCATTCTCTCCTACTTGTCCAGACAGCATTGCCTCAGATGCCATTTCTGTGTATAGCCTGAGCTCCATTGCTTCTTCAATGAGTTTTGTTTCCAAGCCAGACAGCATGCCAGATGGTGTGGGACACAGAGGACGCCAGGACTATGAGAGGCCCAAGAACATCTATCCGCATAGGTCTGCAGTACCGAGCCAGTTGTCACCACAAACCAGCACCATAGCCAGCAAAGATGAGGAAGAGTATGAAGGTTTTTCTATAATCAGCAACGAGCCTTTGGCCAGTTACCAAGAAAACATAAACCCAGGATTTTCCCCTGATCACAGACAGCCCAAAACTGATCAGACTGGAGGCATTAAAGAGTCTGTCAACTCCAAAGGGAGCATAAGTACCCCAAATTCTCCTGTTAAAATGACTCTTATTCCCAGTCCAAACTCTCCTTTCCAAAAAGTTGGGAAACTTGCAAGTTCTGATACTGGAGAATCTGACCAGTCTAGCACTGAGACTGACAGCACTGTCAAATCCCAGGAGGACAGTAATCCAAAGCTTGATCCTCAAGAGTTGGCCCAAAAAATTCTGGAGGAAACTCAGAGTCACCTCATTGCTGTTGAACGTCTTCAGAGAAGCAGCAGCCAAATAAGCAAGAGCAACAATTCAGATGATGGGGCTTCTACCCCAGCAGGTGTGTCTGCATTCAGATCTTCAGAGACCAGTGCATTCAGTCGGCCAATCAGTTCTAGTCAGAAGAATCAGTCTTTGCCTCTTGCAATTAAACCAAAGCCTCCAACAAGGAGTTCATCCCTTCAGAAAGTGAGTTCTGGCTATAATAGCCCTACAACATCAGAGATGTCAAACAGAGAAGGCGCAGGCCAATACAGTGGGCAGCCATCTCCAAGTTCTGATTCACAGGGATCCTTAACTGAGCAGCCTCACTTTAAACTCAAGTACCCCAGCTCTCCCTACAGTGCTCATATTTCTAAATCACCCAGAAATATCTCTCCAAGCTCAGGACATCAGTCTCCTGGTGGCAGCACTCCATCTCCTGCTCTTTCTTATTCCTCAGCTGGTTCTGCTCGCTCAAGTCCAGCTGATGCCCCAGACATAGACAAATTAAAAATGGCTGCCATTGATGAAAAAGTGCAAGCAATTCACAACTTAAAGATGTTTTGGCAAAGCACTCCCCATCACTCCACTGGCCCAATAAAGATTCTCCGAGGAGCTCCTGGAACAATGACTTCGAAGAAAGATGTCCTCAGCTTGCTCAATTTATCTCCACGGCACAGCAAAGAGGAAAATGCAGATAAGCTGGAACTAAAGGACCTGTCTATTGAGCAACACCTTGCTTCTCCACAAAAGAACCCTCCAAATGGACACAGGCGCCCTGACACTACAGTGACATCAACTCATTCTCCACCTTCCAGTAGCACTTCAGGAACCACACGCTCCTTGAGGCTGCCATCTGGGAATGGTTATAAATTTTTGTCACCAGGAAGATTTTTTCCTTCCTCCAAATGCTGAAGTGTCTTGAGTACGAGCTGATGACTTCCAATCTTGTTAAAATATATGCTTCTGCCCACTTGCATTTATCAATACAGAACCATTATCCAAGAAGCTGTGGTCATACCCACGGTTGGCAATGCACAGGAATGTGACAGATTGGCCCTGTCTGTCACTGCGTAGGAACAGGGGCCTTACACAGATGGGTTTTAGTTTCCCTTACCAGGACCTGGCCAGACTCACTTGATTACAGGTTCTATGGAGTGTTCAGTATTTGCAGCAACAGGTCCAATGAATCTAGTTGTCTGTTCATAAAATACTAGCTTTTAAGCCACCTATTTGTCTTTCTTAACCTAACAGGAGGTTTTACAGCTGGCTTTTTATACAAAAGTTCTACATATCAGGGATTGGAGAGGGAAGTGACAGGAGGCAGAACTTTCATGTATACCACAAAGAAAGTATGCACAAGTTTCTGCCTGGAGAAGTACAAGCCATTTATTTGATTTTTTTCGAAGGCTGACAGAGAGGACAAGATAACATACCTCTAGGTATCTCTGCCAAGTTAGCCAAACACAAGAAACTGCTGGCAATAACACTCAATAGCAGCATGATACTGGCAGTTCTCTTGTATCATTTAGAGGCTGGTGAAACAAAGACAAGAGGACAGAGGTGCCCCATTCTAAAACCTGCATCTCAGGTAACTCTTTTCTGGAGGGAAATCTTTCAGATGATATTTTGCTGGTTGGTCTGCTGAAGAAGAATGTTTGGGGCATAAAGAGCAAGGTGAGCCTCAGCGTGAGGTAGCGACTGTGTGTCAGAGACAAGTTCTGGTTTTATTGAATGCTCTGATCTTTCTGGCACACAGCATTATGAAGGTGAAATTTTCATCTTGGCAAGTATTTGGGCAGCACAGATGTCTTCTGTCTGCTAAGTGTGCACAGAAAAGGGTTACAGACATTGAAGGTCAGAACATTATTTTACAGTTCCACAGTAGGCAGGAATGTGACATCCATGTTTGTGATCTAGAAATCACCTGACCAAATAAATCTTTCACTGATCCTGCTAAATCATTCCACATAGCTCATCACAGGCAGGTCTGCAAACCTTTCCCCTGCTGTGGAAGCAAGTTTCTTCTGGAGCAAGCATACCAGTCGAAGCAGATGTCAGAGCAGTCAGAACATGTACGTGAGACAACAAGCAGAGTGGCTGTATGCAGAACCTGTGCGCCCTCTGATCCGTGGAGGAAAGAGAACCAAGAGCACCCCAGGGGTGACATGTAAAGTAAGCTTTCCTAGGCTAGGTGGTGTTTAGGTGTTATGGATCAAGTTGGAGATTATTTCTTTTAAGTGGCTATTGAATGCAGTGATGTTATCAGAATCAAAATGATAATTTACATGCACTGAAAACTGTGGGCATGTGGTAGCATTAACTCAGCCACACTGCACACTTAGATCCAAGCAAAGTATTTCACAGGCCACGTGCTATGAAGTCGGAGCACTGGATCACCAAGGCTTTTGGTTTCTATTCTGCACTCCCAAAATTTGCTGGGTGACTGAAGGCTAATCACTTCACCTCTCCGTGCCTCGTCTTCCCTTTCTATCTAAATGGGGATAGTAATACTTACCTACCTACCTCACAGAGGTGTTGTGAGGCTTAATTAATTAGGCCCTGAGTTTTAGCTGGATTTTAAGTCAACTTCCAGTCTTACAGCTGACTACCTGAATGGTGAGTGCCATCAGCTCTGTAAACGTATTAGGGACACATTGCTGATGCAGATAATTGTTGCACTTACCATGTCTGGATGCTCTTCTTGAAAATATGGACCTGATCATTTGTGATTTTCTTAGAGATCTTGGAGGAAAAGCATGATAGCAGGACAGAGGATTCAATTCAGATATCGGAATATAAAATTACTTGGGCTCAGCTTACTCATGGTGCATATATCAGATGCTTGCTTTGACCATATTCTAGAATCCACTGGTTTTGGGAGAATGTTTTCCTTTTTGCCATTGCAAAAAATTAACACTAAAGGCAAAGAATATAGGGCTGTGTGATTACAGTCAGCTAACAAGGGATGGATGACCCCCAAAGTTTCAGTGCACAAAGACAAAAAGAGTAGTTATTCATCTACTCGTATTATGCAATGTCGCAAAACAGTTGAGTAAATCTGTTCAGCTCATATGATGCAAATTATTTGTCTGTACATTACATCTTTCTGTGATGGTTTGGTGCTAGATGTCATTTTCTCATCATTTGGCAGGAAAAATTAGAATAGTGGGCCAAAATGAGTCAGTACAGCGTCTACCCATCATGTAGACGGTGATATTGCTGATCATGCAGCTTGCTGTGGTCAGAAGACTGCTGAGGGACTTCATGTGACTTACTCTGTTTCTAACCAGCATAACTGTTTTAAAACGACATCCCAGGAACATCCAGGATGGAAGTGGGCAGCTTTTTGTTTATAGCAACAGCAAATACTCCCTTGTAGTGCTGCATAACATGCCAGAAATAAGCCTCTTTACTTGTAGTTTACTTCCATAACTAAAGGATCTTTTAATCTGTAGAAATTATATATTGCCATTTTGGTACAACCCATTTTCATGCTGCCAGTAGGTTTCATACTGGCTTAAAGCTGTCAGAAAGAGCTAAATCGGGGTGGGGAGTGGTTCTTCTGTTGTTTTTTTAAAGAGGGGGAGCATTAGAAACAGGGAAGGGTTCAGATGTAAAGGAAGTTCAGTATTTGGGAAATTAGTGTTGTATAAATATGGGAGGTGAGTGTCACTAGAACAAGTCCTTTGGGAAATGTGTTTCCATTGACTTGACACAGGGCACTTCCATTGGCTTAATGACAGCCATGAAGATGCATGCTTACTCATGGCTGGGAGACATTTCACACACCTTGTGCCTCACTCCTCCACTCCCTGAATGAGAAACAACCCCTTTGTGAGGAAAAACGAGTTTTATCAGGTTTGCCCAATATGTGGAGAAATTCAGGAAATGAAAATAACATGTTTTCCATTTGATATTAGAGTTCCTTCTGTGGAGTTTAAATGCATTTGTCGTTGTTGTATTTGTGCATGGTACAAGTGACAACACTGCTTAATACAGTGAGCAATAAGAATTAGGTATTATCCACTTTCACATTAAACCTGCCACATGCAACCATTCCCCAAGGCCATAGAAGGTATTTTAGTTTGGTTTTTCCCAGTACATTTTACTGTGTGAGGTTACAGATTTTTTTTTTATTGACTGTCTTTAGCTCCAGCTAAATGGGAACAGTTAGCAATCTCTCTGATCAAAATCCAGTTTAATTTGGTTTTGTTGGTTAGCCTGTACTCTGGCCTGGTACTGATTTTCCTTCTTTTTAATCATACCTTACTTAAACAAGGAAAAAGCCTTGAAGGGGTGCTATACCTATGTATATCACTGTAGGCCATATTTCCTTTTCTTAGGTCAAACTTATTCTGTGAACACCTCTTTCAAGTTGCAGAATAGATCCAGGTGCACAGAAATACCTGTGAATCTGTTAAGAAACACTGGTAGTTTCAGGCTAGATGGTAATAATGGGTTTGAGCAGTTTTGGGTTCATTGCATTGCCACACTGTCCAGAAAGGCTGCAAATGTGTGTGGAAAACTTGGCCCCTCGGTTGCAGAACTCCTTCAAAAGAGCGTTGAACATGGTAACTCAGAGAGGACTGTCAGCAAAGACTCTTCCAAGCAGCAGCCCTTTAGCACTTGCTCTCCTTGTATGCAGTGTTAGCCATGTTTGGCCTATATGGACTTCCTTTGTAAATTAAAACTCTGTTTCCAGACAGCATTAAACTTTTTATATTATGAAATTTACCATGTAAAAAGATTTTCATATTTTTATTGAAACTGCTAAGGCATTTGGCCTTCTTTCTTTGTGATTGCAGTGTCTATTAAAGCATGAGTTCTCTCAGTACTTTAGTCTCTTGGTCAAGGATGGTGTTGGGAAAGAATTTGTTAGTGCACTGCCCTCGATCCTGACACCCAGCTTGCTGGTCTGTTTCTCCCGAGAAACAAAGAAGTCATGCATAAATCTGCATTCTGTGGTGAAGTATGACTAATGTACGGCAGCTGTCCTCAGCTTTCCCTGTGGAAATGAGGGGTCATGGAGAACTTCCTCTTCTTCTTGTGGCAGAATGTAGTGTTCCTGTTACAAATGATGATTGGAAATTGCTTTTCCTTTTGCTAGCAGGTGGTGGGAGCATCGATATTTGCTTACTGTCTGTCTTGTAGTCAGCAGCAAAAGGACACGTAGGGTTGGAAGGAGCTTCAAGGATCGCCCAGTCCGATCCCTCCGCTGTGGAAGAACCCAGTGCTGAAGGTATGATACATTTTCCCCATACTGATGCCAGTTGGAACTTGCTTACTTAAATCTTCCTTCTGCCCCCATGTGAAAGGTGCCCTTGTGCCTAGGGGAAGTGTTGGTGACCAGAATTTGATTTTTTTTTTAATAGTCTCAAAAGTTTCCATTGACGCCAGTCTCCCAGTTGTGTAAATGCAGCCTCTGGCCATGTTGACAGAACATGCAAACCATATCCTTGGTCATGAGACAGCAGGCTCTTACTGGTCTACATTCTCTAGCCTCCAGATCTTTGATCTGCTGAGAATGAGGTGATCTGAGCCACATAAATCACTGTGATCTCCCTGGCATTAACTCTTTTGTAAGGGACCTTTCCTGGCATGCATCTAAAGTAGCTGATTCTCTGTATTTGAAGGCATGGATGGTGCAGCCCCCCAATAAAGGTTTTATACGTGCCTGCCTCAGCTTAGTCATGCCCTTATGATAACCTACAACCTGGTGACACATCCAGTGTGAGTAGGCAGCTGGTGTGGATGCCTTAGCTTTTCCTATCATTGTTACTAAGATACTACCACTGTATCGCAGAGATACAAGGAAATCCTGTTCCTTTCAGGGACAGGCTTCTAGAAAAGCAAGTGTGGGAAGAACTCAGTTCAGCACTGCAAAAACAAGAGGGGAGTTGTCTTAAAGGCTGACCTTGAACATTTGTGTATTGAATCCTTAATACGCAAATACATACCAGGTACAGGCTGGAGCATTTTGTGAGCGTCGATACATACATTCTCACTCTGCAGTGCCGTATGCTACCAGTAGCATATACCTGCATATACCCTTCCCTGCAGCCCTGGTGATCTCATTTCCCAGCTGGAGGCAGCCTTCGTTTCTCACTGAGAACGGTTGTGGATGTCCTTGCAAACAGGTGCAGCTCTAGTTCTGTCGTATTACTTTCCCCAGAGGGCTTCGCTTTCTCAGTATTTTTTTATGTAGTCCCCAAAGAGAAGACCTTACTTTTTTATCCCCGTCAGCAAGAGTACCAGCCGCCTTCTATTACATGATGACATCATTTGCATGTGGTTTTATTGGTAAATGACTGTGGCTGGTATTTCAGTGGACTCCAAGAAAGCTGTTCCACAGAAACCTGCAGCAATTGCCACCAGAAGTGTACAGGGGATTGTATTCTCCTTAGCAAGTCTCTCCCACATCCTCCTCTGAGAAGCCCTTGGAGAGGGGCATTGGTTTTCCAGTGGCTGGCAGCAATCTCAAAAGTATCCATCACAAACATTTTTTCTGCTCTCAGATAGTCCTCAGATTTCCAGTGCTTTGTGGCTGAGAGAGAGCTGGTGGAGGAGCATGTGCATTGCTGCTCCCACATGTGGCCAGAACATGCAGGTATACCTAAAAGGTACTCTGAGGTGCAAGGGGGAAAAGGCCAGCTCTTAGGGTTAGGCCTGTGGGCACCCACAGGAGCTGGCAGATCAGATGGGAGAACTGCAGTTATTTGGAAATGTCAGAGCTGGGGTATACTGACCTCACCTCTACTGTTCTTGAATCACACGGCAATACAAGCTGTGTGCTGAAGTGCACAACTTTGATCTTTTAGCATAAAAGGAAGCATGTTTAAATACTAAAAAACATGTTCCCATACAGTTCATTATATGGAAATGTTTGCTGTGGTTACAAATGCCTTTTCTGTCACAGAAGGAGAAATCGGGGCCTGGGAACTAGAAGGCAGGGTGTCATTCTGTTCCAGGGAACCAGGGACATCTCCTGTACTGGCAGCACAGCGCTGCAGCTTCTGCCTTCTCACTCCACTGGCCAGGTGCAGCCAGTTGTCCTGCTGCCATCGGTGGGAAGGTGTCAGAGCACGAGCAAAGCCTGCAGTACAGCACGGTGCTGGAGACCAGAAGAGTGTCAAAGGAACTTCAGAAGCAGGCATGTTCCCGAGGTCTGTTAAGAGTCATCCACAGACCTAGAGCAGTCGCCTAATGACTCTACACAGACACAAAGTTAGGGATAGCATGGACCTGCCCAGGGTCCCAGCTCATGGTGTGGCAGACCGTGGCTCAGCATGCCTCCAGCAGGTCCCCTTGCAGAGTTACTGAAATAATGCTCTTGTATTTTAATGCTGCATCCCCTCCACGAGCAGAGACCATGGTGAAACTGTATGGGCTGGTCTGAAGTGGTTTGTCTGTATGCGGGGTCTGGAATCAGCAGGATGCAGCTACTCAGATGATACTATCGTGTGTGGTATAATCTAGATATAAACAAAGAGAATAAGGGTTTTGGGGAGAGCACACACTGCAGCTGGCTGAGTAAACAAAAGACGAATGTTGTCCATATGGGGAAGGAGCAGCAGCAGGGGACTGCACTCAGCCAGGATTTTGAAAAACCAAATAAAGGAAAATACCAAATGCTTGAGAACTTCAGGAAGCAGATGCTTAAAGCCCCACCACTGTGCCCTGGCACAGCCCTTTAGAATTTCTGTGCCTCGTAGACTAAGCCGGTGCAGGCATAAGTGTGAGCGGCAGTTTCCATAGCATCCGTCTTTCACATTGCAAGAGACTTGGATGAAAATATGTTTTCGTAGGCAGAGCCTATTGAGGTTTTTCTTTAAAGGTATTTATCTGTGGGAGGGTCGTTTGGCAACATTTAATTTTCCTATCTGTGAATTTCTGCTCTCCTTTACTCTGGTGTAGTTGATGTGTAAATACATCATTAGTTCTAGCTACTGGCAAACAGAACTTGGGGAAGATGGCTTCTCAAGGGAAAGGGTAGGCAAGGGTGAGCCTGGAAGTAGGGTGAGTAGTCACCTCTGGGGAAAAGGATGCAATTCAGAAACATGGGAACGCAGGCATTGTGCTGAGACTGATGCTCAAACAGCAGACTGCAATTCAACAAGGTGGAAAAACCTGCTTTAGCCAGTTTTGGACACCCAACAATTAGCCCACAGAAGAATTAAATGCAATAGCTACTCATAAATTAAAATTGTGCAGTTAAGCTTCTTATGGGTTGAGAGCTGACACAAACGTCCATTTAAAATGACACCTTTGTCATCAGCAATAGGGCAGCATTATTTACAATGAAACTCTGCAAATGTAACTGCTATGAACTATCCCACAGACATATTTCCATTTTTTGAGGCGGAATCATTTCCCTTCCACAGTGCCAAACTGCAAAGTTTCACCCTCCCCTTTGTCATATCTTGAAATGTTGGGCTATTTTTTTCTTCTTGCCATTTTACCTCATCTTACATTTGTGTGAGCATTTCAAATGGAGTAAAGCAAAAGTGGCTAATCTACATAGCAATGAAGAAAAATCTGAAAAAAAATGAAAGCTAATGCTCAGAAACTAGAAAGCAAATAAATGTATTTAGAGTACATTATTTTAAGTAAATCCTGTAGTTTTACCTGAATTACGATTTTTTGAGCACACTGAACTAGAAGTATTGTTACCCAGCTGCTTTGTTCGTAGGGCATCATTTTGCCACAGGATAAACCTTAATCACTATGGAAACAATGATAAAAACAACGTACAGAAGCAACGTGGGGAAACTTGACCCATGTTGTCCTTCCTGCGCCCTGTGTTGGAGAGCCAGGTATATCCCAGTGGTTTAGCAGCAGCTTTGAGAGTAAGCAGGGCTGGGTCCTCATTCCAGGGATGAGGTCTCTCTGCAAGACGTAGTCCTGGATTCTCTTAATTATGCTGTGCTTCAGCTCTGAACAACCAAGTTATAACCAGTTTTTGTCATTTGCTCCTCATTGCAGTCTCTAAGCTTCACCATTCATGTATATTTATAAAAAACTGCCACCTGGTTTATCTTCATCACTCACTGGCACCTGTGTTGTCCTCTCTGTCTTTTTCCTGGTTTTGCTCTGGAATTCAGTCCTGCCTGTGTCCGTAGTACCTGAGAGTACCTTGTTGCTACTAGACAAATCCCTATTTGAACTGAGGGAAGCTCTGCATATTTCCCATTTTAGGTTAAAAGCCTAGAGTAAAGGTTTAGTTAGCTTGCTTCCCCCCCCCCCGCATTTTTCTCTTGTCGCCACTCCACTGTTTGATTATTGTGTTAATAGAAATGCATTGGATAAAAAGGGAGCTGGGAGATTTGATGCTCTTTCACCCTATAGTGAAAGTGTGTTCCACTCCTCTGCCCCCCAACCAGGTACCTCAGTGAAACTCCTCTCCTGCCGCACACTGTCATAGATTGAGCAGTGTCAGCTGCCCAATGTAGAGGGGCTCAGCACCAGCACCCTCTTGAGCTATGAATTTCTCTCCTCAAGGACTACTGTTTTGGGTTCTTTACAGGCTCAAGGAGCTTCACTGGGTGTTCTACTCTTGGGAGTTGATTTCAAACTTACTTCAATGCCTCTGAGGTCTAAGACTTGTAGGCTCTTTTCATATTTTTGTCAGTTTGTTTTTAATGAAGGCTGATGGTCTGATGTCACCAGAGGATGCAGGTGGGTCTGAGCCCAGTAACGGCTGAATCTTGTTTTTCATTGTATGTATGTCAGTTTGTTGATTAGCTTTTGGTGGCCTTGTTATCTGTGAACGTGATAAAGCATAAAAGAAATCTCACAAGAGGGCAGCATTGGACACAGAAGCATGACTCCGTGTGTTACAGCCTTTAATGAAACAGTGAAAGTGTCTGTCCCTTTGTGGAGGCCCTGGCAGTTCTGTTCCTGATCTATTGTGTTTTCATTTGTGTGGCAGAACAGGGGCAGTCCAGAGGTAACATAACAGCAATCGGCAAGAAAAGGGTTTTGCCTGGAACACGTTGCATAAGAAGTTTTAGCTTTCCCCCAAAAAACCCAAGACAAAACAGAGAGCTGTGATAGCGTTATTGGCAGAGAAGATGCCAGGCAACAAAAGGACAGTGCTGGCAGTGTAAGTATAGACAGTGGTGTCGTGAGGTCTGCAATGGTGTTAGAAATG
>NW_009630546.1:89498-89731 GCF_000690535.1 Cariama cristata
AGAGGGAACAGGGACAGACAGCGGGTGTGGCACACATAGCTCTCATCTGCTCTCCCTGTTTTCCAGCGTTTCCAATGGGGAAAAAAAAATGAATAAACGTTTCAAATTCTGCTTTTGCATATGCTGGGCGTCTTTGCTAGGAGTAATTTCACTTGAACAGAAGCTTCCTTCAGCTAGAGTCCGCTTAGACAAAACAGCAAATGCAATTACACTTTATTGCAAGGAATTTGGAA